>NC_080637.1:25396675-25661675 GCF_027579445.1 Ammospiza nelsoni | reverse complement strand
GTGGTATACTAAATCTACATACAGGAGAACAGTGACCAATGAAGATTTTACATAGACTCAGGATTTATGCTTTCAAGATGTGCTGTGCTTGAAATTGAATTTTCTATTGCAAATACAGGTGTGATTATTAAAGTTGATACTGAAATATTGATAGGCATTGCAGTCTGCTAAAAATGTATTTAAAGGATGTTTTTAAACACATAATCTCCCAAACATTGATGATGAAAATTAGATAAATAATCAAAACGTTCATATGTTAGGGAGCATTTTGATGCTGCAGACTAACTAAAAAAAAACCATTGCTGAATGGGCCTGAGCAAGAACTGTCATAATTTCCTTCTTAGATTGAAAAAGGATCGTCTGGGTGTGTTGGGGTTTTTTTGTACAAGACCTTTACAGAGAATCTTTATTTAAAGTCTTTATGTATTCATAGTTTTGTGTGTATGAAAAAGATGATATTTGTAATGTTTGCAGTATTTACCCTGCAACTGACCTAAAATGTACTGAGTTAGTACAGATTGCATAATCTGCTCACATAATTCTTCCCACATTTCTACCAGAAAAATGTACTCTCAAGACAGGAATTCAATTTTACCAAATTGTGTGTGAAAATCATCAGAATGGTAAAATAAAGCACTGTATCATTCCAAATTGTGTTAACATCACCTTATACCTTCACACTTAGGACTAGAAGACAATTTATGTTCAGAGGAATTACTGAGCGTACTTTTTGAGACTACTAAACAGGAATTTTGTGAATTATTGATCTTTCAGTAATGATCAATAGACATACATACAGATGCATAAAGTTATTAAATAATATTTTTTAAAGTTTATTTCATATATGATTACAAAGACAATTCCATTCTGACTGGAATTGCAGTGCCAGAAATCACTACCAACAATTTTTGTATCTACTGCTTTGAATAGTGTAACTTGTCCTTTTTTTTGCAGATGAGGTTAACACAAATATTTCCTATCTCACAACAAATCCTTTCTCTTCCAGATATGCTATTAAGCATGCAGAAACAGGTGGGGGTAAAATTATGTGATCTTCTTAGATAGGAAGAGGTATTTTAATTTTGTGGGGTTTTTTTCTTCTTTCAGGTATTAGTTCTCTTCTTGTTATCGCTATCACAGAAGTTGATGGGGTTTTTTAAATACTAGCAAAGTGTTAAGAAAAATACTGAAATGACTTTTGGTATGATGTATCAGGGATATTTCAGTATTTCCTCCAGACTTTCAGATGGGTGTGAGAGTTGGCTAATTTTAAGAACTCTTTCTGATGGGAAAAAAAAGTGATAGTGTAAAATAGATAAGTTTTCTTTTTCTCCTCTTTAATTTTGATTGACGAATGAGAAATCACTCAAACACACCTATTCATGTCACCGTATCAGTATGATGATTTCAGTGTATCAGATCAATGATATGAAACTTTGGTCTAAGGACAGGTACATATGATTGACACAAGAATTACTCTTTGGATTCAGTGGGTGGTTATCTTTCAGCACTAGATATTTTGGGTTCAAAAATATTACAAGAACAATACTGCAGTTTATGCAAAGAAACTTTAGATGGGATCTCAGCTGTCATAAGATAGTATAATATCATAAGCATCTGTGGACCTACATTGGTTCATTTCCTCAAACACAATACTTTAATTTCTCTTTTTATTCTTTTTTGTTTGGTTGGTTGGTCGATTGGTTTTGTTTTGGGTTTTTTTTTGGTTTGGTGTTTTTTTAGTTGTTGTTGTTGTTGTTTTGGTTTGGGGGCCTTGTTTGTTTGTTTGTTTTTTGTCAGAACACACCAGTTTTAATGTTTCTGAGCTTATAAAAAGTGACCATTACTATTAGTAGAATTTATAGAAGGTCCAGCTACATAAGGTACAGCTACTTGGAATTGCTCAGTACTCCACAATGGTTGAAAGTCAAATATGCCAAATATGGTAAATATGGTGGAAATCAAGAAAAACCATAATACTGGTCATGGGCAAAGTTATCAAGGGTTGTGGAGTATAAACTGGTGAGCAAGGACTGAAGCCCTGACCTAGCAGCGCTGACTGCGCTCCCTGGGTGAGGAAGGACTAGCAGCACAGGCAGCTGATGCACCACCAGTGTAACCAGTATCCAGGTTTCAAAGCTCCAAGAAAAAGGGAATTTTAAGGCATTACTGGAATGCACTAATGAGATGAAATTGAGACCTGTTAATGTTTTGTATACACCTATGGTTACAGTTCCACACAGAGCAGCTACTTTCATGAAACCTGCAAAACAGTTAACTGTAAGGACCAGATAAATAATTCTCTGCCATAAGGATATTGCTTCTCTTTGAGGTGATGAAATATGTGACTTATGTGTCAGCATGCCTTGTGATGTGCTCAGCATGCCCAGTGTGCCAACACACAGAACTTTCACAAAGCAGCCAAAACATTTTCTCTCTTTGTTCTTTTCCTGAATCCCTTTGTGCTAAGTCTCCATGACTTTGTTTCATTGTAGAACAGGGAAATTAAATCTGTTACACTATGCTTATTACTCACCTCTCAAATCCATTCCAGTCAAACAAATTTTCCTTTCTTTCTTTTTTATTTATTCCTAATTGAGTTAAAAATATGTACAGATGATTGTGAAATAACTACAACATGCTTTCTGTGACATGCTCAATAAAACAGAGCTGAAATTCAGCCCGGCGTTGTGCTTTGGGCTATAGACAGCACACTGTAAAACAAATAGTAGATATCAAAACAAACTAGAAAAGCTCACCATTCAGTTAGTTTTATGGATGATGTGTTGGCCAAAAAAATATGCAAATTCCCATCAGAAATGAGGGTTACCCCCAAGTCTGAGGATTTTTTCTAAGTCCATTTGGACCTTCTCCAGCCAAAATCAAAATGTTCTGATGCGTTTGCAGACTGAAGAGCCTATTGAGAACTCATTATCTTCAAATAGGATTACACTCAGTTAATATGAGAACATGTACATTACAATATCACATAAAATCAAAAGTTCCAATTTGCTCACTACATGTAAATCCAATTCAAAATATTTCCATAACATATATCCGCTGGATGTTACACTATTTGTATGTCACTCTAGAATGGATTAACTCCATGACAGGCTAGTCTCAGTTTTTCTGCATTTGGTGTTTTTAAACAGTTTATATTTGTTATCATATCAAAGACAGGCTTGCAGTTTTCAAAAGGAAGAAGAGAACACAGCGCCCAAGGCTCTTCCAGCATTACATTTCTTATTCCATTTTATCTTTCTTGGTTTTGACTAATGTCAGTAACAGCTACTGGTAATAAACTGCTTGTTACAGCTTGCTCTTGCCTTCAAGCACTGGCTTTGATACATTGTCAGCCAATTGGAAGCATTTCCTGATTACATTTCCAAATTGCTTGTTTATTGATCGAAAGTTAATAAAGCAAAAGACAACTTTTCGGCTTAAATTAAATGAAAGGATCCTTTGATGTTCAAATTATCCAATCAACCAACGTGCAATGAAATGTAAGCATTTGAAAGTTTTATCTGGAAAGCAAAATGTACTAGATAATGGTTTCTGGCACAGCCGCTGTATCTAACAGCTAATGAAAAACACCCATAACTTTAGAGTTCATTTATTTTCTGTTGAAAAGTAAACGACACTGAATTTTGTTATTTTTAAATGGCTGAAAACATGAAAGGGCAGATATTGTATATCTTTTTGACAAACTGTAATTCCTACTGCAAGCGTGTTTGGTTAGCTGCAATAAACAAAGTAATAAACATTATCATTTCCTCAGAGTCTGGCCTTTGCTTGTGAATCCATTTGCTTCTGGTGCTGTATTAAAATTGCTGTGCTCTGTCAACTATTACCACCCCATCCAAGAGGATGCTCTGACCTATCTGGAATATTTAGATGTACAGGAGACATCTTCTCTCCAAAAATTACCATAGGTCTTATTATTACACTGCTTCTTCAAGAGCTTTTACTCACATAGTGAAATTTATTTAAACATTCTAGACTTAACATCTCTGTGTTTTTCAGAGTCAGCCACCTCTAAAAATGTTTCAGGCAATGATTTTCAGCGCAGTTTAGACTGAGAAAGCTGGAGTGGCTATAGTATGTGGTGTATACAGTAGGAACAAAATAACAAATAATAGCAAATCTTAGCTAGTAAGAATGATACAAAAAAAGGTACAGCCACATTATAGCTCGGACCTCATTGGGAGATTCATGTGTTTTAAAGCAGAATAGTCTTGAAATGGGAACTTTATGCAAAATAAGTATAATTTGCCTAAAAATGAACATAGGTAATATTTCTATGCTTCATCCTACAGTCCTGTAAGAAGATTTGGGTATTTAAGCTGAGACCTGTAGTTGTAGACACAGTGTAAATGATTGCGTACCACACAACTAGGAAAAAAACTAATTTTGACTGCACTAAAGCAATAAATGGGATGTGTAAAATGATAAATAACCCCTCTCTATTTTATTGTAGCAGTAGTTGTTGTTGTTTAGAAGTTTGTCATTGCACTGCAATCATCATATCTTTGCAGTAATAAATGCAAGTGGAAATGTACTAGTGCATGAGGTCCCTACATGTCAGAATTAAAATCTGTTCCTTAAAATGAAAATCCTAATTGAAATAGATTTGTAAAGTCTGGAACTCATTCTGCCAAAGACAGCATGTTTAATGTTTCTTCGTCCTTTTGACACAAACCCATGAAAGATCTCTGAAGATCTTAATGTCAGAAAAAGCTTGTAAGCACATCCACAACCAAACAAATTATTGATGTGATGATGATCTGATCATCATCAAGAAAGAGAAATATGGATTTTATTGTATTAGTGTGGCTATTAAAGGTGTTACTATAGTTGCAGAAGACCAGCTTCATTAGGCCTGCTGTTTGTTGGGTTTTATTGCTCTTTTCTATTTCTCTTTAGATAGAAAGATATACATTTAGAATAGTTCAGTATAAAGTAGAAATTGATTCATGTTACAATCCACTGCTGTGAATGCCAAATAAAATGGCAGTGGTCCAGATTCAAGATTTATCCATTTTTTAATCTTTTTGAGATGTGAACAATGTGAAATCCAAGCAGAGCAGGCAAAGGAGCGCTGAAGTGGCAGGAGAGTCACAAGCATTGACTCCTTGCAGACGCCGTTGGAGAAGATGGTGGTACCCACTAACTTTTGGATGACTCATTCTGCTCATGTGCTCACACTTCCTAAGCCTCTGCTGACTCCTTCTGTACATCAGCCTTTATGATTCCTTTTCCACCATCAGCAAATGTCAGGCTCTGCAAGCCTGCACAGCAATTGCATCTGGCAGCTCCCATGAATACAACGTCCCTTGGACGTGTGAGGTGCTGCACACATGCAGTAAATTTCTTCACAGTGGGATCAGCTTCTGCACCTGGAAAATGAAGCCAACAGGTACAACTCTAAAAAACCTGGGATAATTTTTGGCTTGTTTTTTCAAAAAATAAAAAAGGTGGGAAAGCAGTAATGATAGTCCCAAATCAGGAACTGGCTATTTCTTTCCATTTAATACTTTTTTCATTTAATATAAGGGTATTTTATTTGCAGTCAGTTCATGAGACTTTGTAACTCCTCTTTTCTAGATTATTCTGCAAAGAAAGGAAGGAATAGAACACAGAGAATTACCTTTATAAGTGCAAATTAATACCTGTGTTAAATGATGATGTCTGAAGCATAGATCTTGAGAAAATGGGGCAAATACCACAAGATTTGGGATTAACTGAAAAATATGAAAGCACGGCAAGTAGCAGAACATATTTTGTGGATTTCCCTTTGAATTTTTTTTGTAGCTTGAGTTCTTCAAATGATGCAATAATGAAATCCACCCAGTGGGAGCTCTAGAAAACACTCTGAGACTGATAACCTCATTTGGAAATCTATGCCTGATTAAGGGGGTTGTTCCTTTCTTAACAACTTGGGATTTCCATTAATTTCTCCTTTTGTTGGAAGCAAAAAAAGAAAAAAACCTCAGAACTAAAATTACTAATCACTAAAATTAGAATGAAGTTTCAGGTTTTGCTTGTGGTTTTATCCTATTTTAGGCAATGGAAAGAGCCCCTTCATCCAGGAGCTCCTTTTCATGTCAAAAGATCTATTCACTGATAAGAATGATTTTTAGTTAACTGTGTGAGTCTTGTGCATCCATACTTTTTTTTTAAATAACACTGTGTATGTTTGGTTAACAAATATTTTTATTATTAATAACTTCACAGTGGCAGCTATGTAATTAGTGAAGAAATGTAGGTTTTTCTAATGGAAACTGTAGTTATATTTTGCACCACACTTTCCCCTTACAGCACATTTTGCACTGACCATTCTCCGTCTGTTTGAATGTAACCAAAACCATGAGTGCAGGTCCTTAAGCACTTTGTCAATTCACTAATATAGAACAGCGCTTTAGGATGCAGGTTTTTTTAATAACATAAGAGATCAGGAAAATGTTATATACTATTCGCTTATTTCCTTATTCCGGTCTTCTGAGTTTTTGAAGCCAGCATTTTTTCAGGATCTTTGTATTTCATGTCTGCATTTTGTTACTTTAAGCTCTAAATAATTTTGAGGAGATATTGTATTTTTAAGAATAAACTATTTATATGGTCCAAATTTACCTTAATCTTAAACAACCTTCCAGCAAATAACTTCTTTCTGAACCATAGATGAATGATACATTAGATTTAACAGTGCAGTTAGATTTAATTCTTAAACAAGCAAAATGTTTAAGAGGCCATCTGAAACCCAGACCATTAATTGGATGCTAATTTTGTTTAATTTTAGTAAGAGTAAACTGCTAAGTTCTGACAGAAGACAGAAACTACTACATGCAACATTAACCTTTTTCCTGCCACACAGATGTGCCCTGGGGTAGCCACTTTAAGGTATTAGAATGTTGTCATTAGAAAGTTTCAGGGGCAAAGCCCAGCACTCTCTGTGTGCACAAAGCCATAGGCTTGTCCTTTTCTTTGATCTCTAGTGTCTGGGAATCTTACATCACTCAAAGAGTTAACCTGCTTAGACACATTTGGGAATTTTAGCCACAAGGGACTTTTGTTTGCATCTAGGCAATTCTTTTAAAACTGATGTCTCTGAAAAAGTTTCGGCTGTGCTGACTTGCAAACTGCATAACACTATAACCCACATATCACTCACTCCAGCTCCTCCTCACTGTGTAAATGGGAGTGTAAGCAATATTTTTATTTAAAGACTGGGCTTCATGTATGCTTCTGTACTATGTAGCTATTTAGCTACTACACAGTACCAGGCAAAGGTACTTCTCTTGTCTAATTTGTCACATGATCGCCACAGAAGACGGAATCCTTCAGACAGCTGAAGGGGTCAGAGGCATCTAATAAATTCACCCTTTGCATGGAGAAAATGTTTCATGATGAAATAATAAAATGGGATTTCAGTTAGGAAAAAATGAGATTAACTAGTGTAGCAAATAAGTAAAGATTATACACATAGGCAACCCACTGATCAAATATTTCTTAGGGCTATCGAGGATCTATCAAGGATACTGAGCCAGTTAGATAAAGAAATTACTGAAGAGTGATTTACTGAGTTGTTTAAGAGTCATGTTAAAAAGATTAGCTTGCTCACAGCAATGTGCTTGCTCTGTTTTATTTAATGATTAGCTAAAAGATGTGGTAGAATATTGCATAAACAAGCTTCAGTTGTTTATTTAACTATCGGCTATGCTTAACCCTACACTGTCAAACCAAAAATATTAATCATGTTATCAAAACCTTATCTTCATGAATACTTCTCTACTCAGAGTCAGCATAAAAGCAGAGCTATGCAGTAAAGAAAACATCAACATTTTTCTGGTATTTCTATTTGGGTAGAAGACTCCTGCTGTTTGGACATTTGAATCACCAGACAACAGGCCAGAACTGATCTGAAGGAGTTGCTGTATTTTGACTCCCAGGAATCAAGAAAAAAGAATAATTATGATGTTGATTGGTTTGTTTTGTTGAGAAGACAAGAGGACAGTGTTCTTCACAGAGTAATCCCCTACTGGTAATTCCCAAAGGTGACACTATCCCCATTCTGCAAATCCCTCATCCCCTGAGCCCTGCAAATTCAGAGCTGCCAGGAATGTCACGCTCAAGAACAAGCCCTTTCCTCCTCAGCACTTCTCTGTCTCAAGTCAATACCAGCTTCCTCTTTGCTGCTAGACACAGAGAGGAGCCTCGGTGTGGAAGCATAGAATGTAAGAAAATAGTGCAGAAGGCAGTCTTACACCAGAGGAGTTGCAGCTGTACCAATCACCAAGGATTAGGAACAGGCCTGCCCTTAATGGGGCACAGCTGTGCCCAATGAGAAGATGAGTGCTGCAAAAGAGTGGGGTAGCTGGGTGAGGGGAGGGATGGGGTTTGTTGGTTGTGCTGTGAAGAAGGAGTCAGTCTTTGAGGAGTGCCCATGAAAAATCACCTAGAAGGTATAGGACCTTTGCAATAAGAGGACAACACCTTGGCCCTGATTAGCCTCTATGAATTCAGAATTCTGAGAAGTATTGCTTTTTTTTTCCCCCCCATTGTTATGTGCACTTAATTCTTCACTTATATATTCCATTGTGCAAAAAGACAATTAGGCATTTTCATTTGTGTCTATTTTTTAATGGACATCAGAGGTTGTTCTTTGCTCTTTCTCCTTCAAAGCCTTAACGTTTTCCTTATTTATTTATTGTTTTTAAATTCACACTGGTTTCCTGAAGTAAGTAGATCTAAAACCATAAATTTTGGGTTTCAGTCTTCAAGTTCAGCATAAGTTGGGATCTAAACTTATTTAGGACCCAGTTAAAAAAATTTTAACAAGACATACTTCAAAAAAAAAAAAAAAAAGGAGAGGGAAAGTGAATTTTCCTGTCTTTGAATGTAACTCATTAGTAAGAACTAAGTATTAACACCTTTGTTTATTTAGTATTAACACAAAGCTCTGAAGTGAGAATACTCAGTGGCCCAAGACTCTTAATGATTTCTGGTAAGATTAGTAAAATTCTGAATACCTGTCATTGTAAACTTCATGATGTGTGCGTCTGGATTTTTTGGGTTACAGGAGAAGAAAGTATTAACTCAAACTTAGGAGGCATTTTTCCTCTGGTTTGCTTTCTTTTGGCTCAGACTCTAAGCTATGATGAAGCACAGGGGCGACTTTCACACTTGTATGTATTTGTGATATTGTGAAATAGTTTGTTAACTTTGTACAGGTGAACATGCTCATTACTAGGAGGGATAAAATCATAGGGAGGGATCTCAGAAACTAATTGACACCCCTGTTGCAGCAGGTCAACTTAATAGCAAGCATACATAGTGTAAGCTCTGGAATGAATGCACTCTAATAACAGATATTTCCAGACTCTGGATTATGATGGATGTACCCAGCAGGGATAAATTACTTTTCTCCACAGCATGACTGTGCCTAGGAGACACATGCTCTGCCATGTGTACTTTTATCTTTCATTATACCTCACAGAATCAGAGCAGCACCAACACAATCATGTTCTTGTTTACTTGCCCCACATAGAAGACAACGTGTGCCACTACCCTCTTTGCAACACAGGGCTATACCCGCTGAACTGTGTGCTCATCTTCACAGGCAAGTTCACAAGCACATTTCATTTTGCTGTTACATTTGCTCTGCTGTGTTTCAGTTATTCCCTTGGGGCTGGTATCTAACATAGAGGAGCCTGACAGTTAATGGATGGAGCACATTCCCAGTTCCCAAGTCTGATCCAGCAAACACATATGTGTAGTGGCTGAACCATTTAAAAGCTAGTGAAGAGGAAGGGAAGTTTGTGGGGTGATGTCTTTCTGTTATTACCATTTTATATAGGTATGTCCATGAGGGTTCAAATCGTGCTTTCTTGTCCATGGTTGGAAGGCTGAGACTAAGTTAAGAAAGGAAAAATATTGCTAAAGACCAGTGAGAATCTTTTACTTGAGGAAACCTTATAAGTTATGGAGGTTTCCTAAGAGAAAGAGCAAAGGTGCTTTTGCTTGCAACACATGTAGGTTTAGAAAGAAGAGAACATGTAAGAATGAATCCTTCTCAACTCTTAGGAAGACCTATATGCAATGATAAGCCTTCTCCATCTTCTAGCTTTATGATGTTAGTTCCTATTTGTGTATCTCTAAATTTAAGTATCTTATAAGCAAACAGTTCTTGAGGAGATGACATACTTTCTTAGTATTAGCAGGTAGAATGGCAAGTCAGCAGTAACAGTTACCTTTCCAAATAATGCACTATTTTGGTGAATACTTCCACTTTGGAGATGCTTCTAATACAATCCGTCAGAGTCATAAGACAATGAATGTCGCAGGTGAGGAAGAAATTTCCCTGACTGTACAGAGTCAACTACAGAAGTGCTTGAACTGTCCTTTAAAGCATAGAGTAAAACCTGCCCTTGAAGATAAAACCAAATTAATAAAAACCTTACAGTTGTGACCAAGTTAATACAGCTGGCTAAAATGTATCAGTAATAGTGAGAGTCCTCCTCCATCCAGGCAACAAATAATTTGGCTGTTTCTTGGGTTTTTGCAATGGGCGCATAAGGAAAGGGCTGGTAGAAAATAACCTAGTATCAAATGATCAACAATTTATTCAGCTTAATTAAGCAGAAGAGCAGTAGCTTGGGGGTGGAGGGGCTGCAGCCTTTCCCATTACAACCACAAGTTGAGACATGGGCACCAACCAATGTGTCAGCACAGCAGCTGCCCTGAAATGCAGCTGCCACCAGCACAGCTGCAACCAAGCTTGTAAAGGATCTCAATTTCAAAAAGATAAACTTTGAAAAATTAAGGAAACTAGTTAATGAGGTCAACTGGATTAAAGAGCTCAGGGATTTTAATGTGGAGAAGGCATGAAATTTCTTTAAATCAAAGGTGTGAAAGCTGTCTGGAACTTGCATCTTAATCAAGGGGAAAATCTTGTAGGGAATGGCTCCAGAGCTGACTGGATAAATAACTGCTTCTGAAAGGACAGAAGAAATAAGCAGTTTGCCTAAAGGAATAGCAAGTTTTCCATGTCTGAAAGGCCTTGAAACAGAGAAGTAGAGATAAGTGCCAAAGTAAAACTGAATTGGACCTTAGAAACTAAGACAAACAGCAAAAAGTGAAGGGTTTTTGTTTGTTTTTCCTCAGCCACATATGTATAAATATAAAACAGAACACAGAGGGAGACACTCAACCAATGCAATGAAAAGGAGGTCAAGAATAAAATGGTTCACCAAATTTAAATCAAATGTATTACTTTCTGTAATGACAGAAGTGCTGACTATGGGAAGTTAGGACAGGCTGTAAGTTAGTATACCCAGGCCAAAATTAAGACTAAAAGATGAATGCAATTGCATCACGCAGGCCTAACAATTTCCATCCCAAAAATAACCAAGTGCATGAAAGTTCAGGTACAGTGGCAGTGATCTGAGTGCATCTGTCAAGTGGAGTGACCAAGCTCCTGACAGATCAGAAAATAGAGTCCTTATATTTTAGATGATGGTGAGGACGTAGGGTAGCTTCAACTCTGAAGGCCAAATTAGTCCGATTCCAGTATCATACAAGGCTATGGAGGAAGTCTTGAAAAAGAAATTGAGAAGGGGTAACACATAAAATGCATTGTGGACTTTCTAAAGGGATGTCTTCCCAGACTAAATTCATTGCTTCTTTGATAACGGATTTCTTAGGTGAGAGAAATGCATTAGATCTAATCTATCTGGAGTTCAGTAAAGGTTTTGATTTATTGCCACTTGCAAAGTAGTTCAATGAAGTTTAGCAACATACATGTAACCACGTTTCTCAAAACAAGAAAGAATAAATGCAGTAAGTCTGACCCAGAAGCAACCTGCTCCCCTTTTCCACAGTAGTTCATACTATTTAAAAATGCAAAAATGAACTGAACCCACAGTGCTTTAATTTTGTTTTGTACTGTAATATAGAGCTAAGTGATATTGAGAGAAATGTATGTTCATTAACCAATTTCTTGTTATATTTATTAATGCTCCAGCTGGAAAAAATATTGCTTGTTTTTCAGTAGAACTAATGAAAGAAAATGAAATCACATCATTAGAAAATATAAATTTAAATGTGCCATATGGAAAATAGGAGAAAATAGTTATCTACTCCTTTGACCAAATTAATCAAGCATTGTAATAGGTTCTAGAAAATCTACATTTTTGTTTAAATGTATTAAGTGGAAAGGCCCGCTGAGAGTAGTAGAGGCAAGTCATCCCTGGTCACTGTCTCATTTACAGCACTGCCTTGGAGAATAACATGCTGGTGCATATTTCTGTGCTGTTGACTATGGGTTCTGCTCACTCTCCAGCTGGGAACATCTACTCCATTTTTTATTGGTAATTGGTGTTTTTATGCTTCCACTTCCTCTATTTACCAGAGTGTTTGCGTGAAGTCTGCTAATCTCTGGATAGATGATAGATTGTGCTCAGACATTTTGGTGAACCAGCCATGTTCCTTGGTTTAAAAAAAAACCAAACTGAAAAAGAAAACAGAAAAAAGCTTCTATGTGCGTAACGTAACTTCTTACAAAGAGCCCTTTCTCTCTTTTTCCAACATTACTTAGTACTGCTTGGTATATCTGCATTTTTAAAAGCCTGGATTTGGCGAAATATCCAGAGATATTGTGAAATTCACCTTCTTTAGCAACAACTACAACAAACCAATGCCTAAATATTTTTTCTCATATATGTATATATATACACATAAATATATATAAAATCTCCCACATATGGATATGGGAACTGAAAATATGATGGGGAATGCTGACTACCTTTACAGTACTTAAAGCTTAATAAAACACTTTGTAATGCACTTGCTTGCTGGAGATGCTCTGACGCAGATTATGTTTTAACAGATAGTGATTTGCCAATAAACACTTGGCAAACAGTTGGGACGCAGAGATGTGGAACAATCCATTGCATTAGCCACATTTTAATGATTTTTTTTTTTCAGAGGGGAGCTCAGCAAAATTGTAATTTCTTTAATAAATAATTAACAGTGTATTATTTCAATAAATAAATTAGTGTTTATATAGTAAAGAATACAAATGTTTTGTGCATACATTCTGACCTACTTCTCCAATCCTTCTTGGCTGTTTCCCAAAGAATTATTTTTAAAAATTAATGATGAACATCAAAATATTTCTGTTTATAACATCATATCAATAGTAGTTAAATCTATAAAATAATTCAATCGTTTATCCTTCTTATCTTGGGAATGTTTAATCAAGCTTGATATTTGCTTTAAATTAGCACTGTCAAATGTACATTAGTATAAAATCTCCCAAATCATGAAAGATTTATAATTTGAAATGTATTTGGATTATTCTCTAGTTAATCAGCTAGATAAAAAATTAGTAGTACTGTAACTAGAACAATTAATTGGATTTAAAAATTAAAAAATAACCAGCTCATACTACTTCACAGGCTGCTGCACTTTGGAAACACGAATAATATCATAACTACATCACAGGAGTTTTGTGAAGGCTGTGCTAAATCATAAGTCCCTTATTTAATCTTTCGCAGGAAAAATTTGTGGGTTTTTTTCCTAGGCAAGTTTTGAACTAAAGAGGGAGGAATACATTCTTTTGGCAATGATTCTATAAAAATATTTATGTTCAGCAACTCAGTAAAACATTATCACAGATGAAACTATAAATAGAAAGAATTTAGTATTTAGTTTAAGAGGTTCCTTTATTTGTCATTGTTGCAGAGGTTTTTAGGCCATGGACAGAATACAGTAACTTTGCTCTGTACATTATTTTAGTTAGAAACCCTTATGTGCTTAGCATCATTAATGATCAAAATGAGCTTGTAAGTAAAGCACCAGTGGGCAGACTGCTGTATGTCCCTGGGTAATTACTTCACTAATGTCTTGCAGAGAGTGTCTGATGATCAGGACAGCCAATTTCTGTGAGGGCTGGGCTGGTAGGAAAATGGCAGCCTGGAAAGGTTCAAAGATAGAACTACCCATCTATGAGCTGCTCAGAAGGGTCAGTTGAGGAGTAAGGAGTTTGGTTTCTGGCAGACTCAAGAGGGCCAAGGAGGTTTAAAGCAGAGGCATGTGGTTGTTCTTCCTTGGGAGAGACCAAAGGAGCTGGAAAGTACAGGCCTAGGCTAGCAAAGGCATAAAAATATTCTCTGCCCTGAAGGAATGACAGAATTTGTAGCTTATGGAGGGTTTGGGAATGATAATGGAGTAAAATGTTAAGACGAGACAGTAAATAGTCTTACATTTGCAGCCTGATACTTCACAGAGTTACAAAGTAAGCTGAGTGGGAATGGACCCACAAGGATCATTGAGTCCATCTTCTGGCCCTGCAGAACACCATCCCCAAGAGTTGCGCCACACGTCTGAGAGACTAGTCCAAATGTTTCTTGAACTCTGGCAGGCTGGTGCTGTGACCACTTTCCTTTGGGGCCTGTTCTAGTGACAAACACCCTCTGTGTGAAATACCTTTATCTAATATCTGTCCTAAATCTCCCCCGACACAACTTCAGGCCATTCCCTCAGGTCCTGTCACTGGTCACAAGAGTGAAGAGATCAGTGCCTGCCCCTCCTCTTCCACTCAGGAGGGAGTTTTATACAGTTATGAGGTCTCCTTTCAATCTCCTCTTCTCCAGACTGAACAGACCATATGGTTTCTCCTCAAGGCCCGTCACCATCCTTGTGACCTTCTTCTAGATGGTCTCTCATAGCTCTGTATCTTTCTTTTATTGTAGCATGTGATGGTGTTCAAAGGGGTCTTATGTTGAGGGAAGAGATGAGAATGTTGAGTCCATGTTCAGAAGGCTTGATTTATTATTTGATGATATATATTACATTAAAACTATACTAAAAGAATAGAAGAAAAGGTTTCATCTCAGAAGGCTAGCTAAGCCAAGAATAGAATAACAAAGGTTTGTGGCTCGGTCTGAGAGTCTGAGCCAGCTGGGCTGTGATTGGCCATTAATTATAAACATCCAAAATGGGCCAATCAAAGATCCACCAGTTGCATTCCTCAGCAGCAGATAACCATTGTTTACATTTTGTTCCTGAGGCCTCTCAGCTTCTCAGGAGGAAAAAATCCTAAGGAAAGGATTTTTCATAAAAATTGTCTACGACAGTAGCACCCAAACCAGCCCCCAGCACTCGAGGCGAGGCCACCCCAGAGCAGATCAAATCCCCTCCCTTGCCCTGCTGGTAATGCTGTGCCTGATGCCCTCCAGGACAGGATTTGCACTCCATGCTGGATAGGCCAGGGCACTGCTGACTCAAGTTCAACTTGCCATCGACCAGAACCACAAAGTCCCTTTCAATCATCTCATTCCCCAGTCTGTCCATACATGCAGGGCTGCCCCGTCCCAGGTGCAGAATTTGGCACTTTTCTTTGTTGAAATTCATATGGTTGGTGGTTGCCCAGCCCTGTAATTTATTGAGGCCTCTCTGCTTTTGAGGGAGTCAAGAGCTCTGCGCAGTTTGTCTAAGATCACAGTGTGTCTCGTGCCTGTGTGTTACAGGTGAATATGACTCTGTCTGTCTCACAATGAATTTGTTTAAAGGAAAGCATGGTGGGCGATGCCATTTGGGTGAGTAAGACTTCAGCCTTGGTAAGAGTTTCAGCAGACCACAGTGACAGAAACAATGACTGATGTGGCACATCTTTTGAGTACTCCAGAATGGCAGCTGTTTCTTGCTGCTATGAGCAAGTATTAATTTATTACCCTTCCACTCCTCTGAACCCCAATATTTTTTCTTGTAGTCCAAAATATTAAACTGAAAAAAATGTTGGTCTTATTCACAGCAGGATGTGCTGTACTCATTCTAGCAAGCTAGCCATGTATGCTTTGTGCTTTTTAAATTATTCAGACCTTCCAGATAAGTCAGAATCTGTTTTTTCTGGGCCTTGCCTTGTACACTATATTTTCATCTCACAATACTGCCATTAGTCATCAGAGGCTAGCTTATAGGCTAATACAGACCTTTGTTCACCTTCCAGCACTGGAAATTCTTTAGAGATCTTTTCCAGTTCTCCAAAGCTGTTCAGTAAATTCTCTGGAGATCTGGGAAATTACCAAGAAAAGACCATATGAGATAGATGGAATTACATATACTAAGCATGCTCCCTGCAGTCAGACCTAGGTTTCTTCCTGTGAAAATGACTATAGATTTTCATTTTTGAAAGTATAAATATTCACAATGCAAAATTAAATTTATTTTTTTGTGTTCCCAAAATCAGATAAAATACCTATAAAATAATGACCTCCTACTACTGAGATTCTAGAATTATGAATCTGGGTGTTGTGAGGGAGCAAAGAGAAGTCTGAGTTGTTACAATTTTTACCATCTTAGAGCCACAGCAAACTTCAGTAAGGCAATTCACTCAGGGCCCCTTTGCACTGCCCCAGTAGTGCACGGGAACTATAAAGCTGTCCGAGGTAGGCAAGGGAGCGTTTTGGATTGGACAGTCTGGCCTGGCAGGTCTCATATTGCTATGCTGCTCTCTTCTAGTTGCTGAAATGGTCCTCAGTTCACTTATGAAGTCTTGAATATTGAGAATGCAATTCAGATCATCTTTTTCCTCAATGAAAAGTTGAATTTTGTCTTATGCATTTACAGTTCATACCAACACCTTTTCCTGGCTCTGTAGTCTCACGTGTTATCAATAGTTTCTGGACACATAAAATATGCTCTGCTAGGTGCCATGTCCACAACTACAGCCTACCTCTGCCTTCCCTGTGATCATGTTGTGTGCAGGAAGTTTGCTGCTCTCCCAGGGTGGCTGACCTTGTGGGATGCACTGGGGTGGGAGGACACAATGTATGCTGAGGAGACCTCTGGCTCCCTTATGCTTCAGGCAATGTGCAAATATCCATGTGTATCCTCTACTGCTGGAAAAAAAAAAGGAAAAAGCTGAGAGTATCCAGCTGGTAGAGCGGTGTCTGGAGTCTGCTAGTAAACTGTACTTTTCAGTGAGTTCTCATGCATTTTATCAATTTAACAATATAAAGTGTTAAAGTTGGTTTGATGGGTTTTTTTTGGGCTTCAGTCAGCCTCAGCCCCAGCCCCCCTCTTCTTTTCTTCTTTTTTCCCTGTTTTGCCTTCCTAAAAATGTAGGGGTTTTTTTGTTTGGTTTTTTATTTTTTTCTTCAAAGGAGGGGTAGTAGTTTATGTTTCTGAGATTAATGTCAAGATACAACAGTACAGTTTTCTCCTGTTGTGTATTTTCTCTGTGGTATGGCGACCCCAGCACCACTGCTCCCCATAATTTTCTTATTCCTGGACATCTTGTATTGAAACTTTTCTTCTTCGTAGGCCCCCAAAAATGAAAGCACTCCAGTTGTTTGATATTATTCATGTAACTGCAGAAGAGAGGGCTGAACATGCACGGCAAAAGGCTGCAGTACTAGTGCTCAGAAAATACCCCAAGGCAGAAATATCCACCTATGTTACAGATACTGGTTCCCTGTCCTCACTGAAGTATCTTGGGCCACAGACCAGGAAATGGCATACATTCTCTCTCTTCTCAATGGTATTAAGGACAAAAAGTAAAATGTGAGCTTGAAAATTAACCTTTGGAAAGAGGGGCTGAGAAGTGACTTATCTCCTGTTGTCCCCATCCTCTCCACAACCTGAGTACCCAGACCTGCCCTGCTCTGCTGGAGGAAGGACTTGTGGAGCAGAGGGTTTCTACCACTGTGCCATATTTCTGCCTCAGTGCAAAGTTCTCAGCTTTAAGCGAGCAGTTATCAATGCTGTGACATTTGTGCTGCAGCCATTGATCAGCTATGATGTGATTTTGTTAGTGATTTCCCAGGCAAGCAATCTCCAGATAATGTAAGAAAACATTACATAGTAGTGCTTCTTTTCACTGCTTATGTGACATGATTGTTTTATTCAAGGATACAATCAACACCAAATATAACCACAGTTCTTCCAAAGTTTTGGAGATAAATGCATTTCTGTTCTGGTTTTGTGTTGGTTTCTTTTTTTTGTTTGTTTGGTTTTTTTTTAAATTTCACCAATAAGTCTATAAAAGCAGGTTTTGCTCCCTATATGCTGTACATGTTATGTCTCTGTCAGACCAGTAGGTATATGTTTAGATCTGAATATTTGGATGTCAATTCATATTTTAAGTCTTACTAAAATTCAGGGTCTCAGGTCATACATGGCTTTGGGTTTCTCTGGTGGCCATGCCGGTTTCTCTTTTTAGAGAAAAAGCAGCTCAAAATGTATATACAATTAGAGTTCCCAGTGTGAATCTTATCTTTCTTTCCAGTCACAATGATGGTGGCATTTTTGTGTTGGATTCTGTTTCTGTTGTAATAAATCACAACCTGGACAATATAAGTCAACCACGAGGTATCTCTATTTATTTTGCATTTAGTGCTTGTTTAATTGGATCTCTTTGCATTTGAAGGAGAAAGGGAGTTAGATTTAAAGCACCAGCCAAGCTTTACCATTGTTATCCACCTTCACATTTGATGGCACTTTTGGCTTTCATCAGGGGAAGACATATAATGTGGGTACAGACATATATGAGAGAAAAAGAATCAAAAAGTGTGTCAGTGGTAACCTGTTGTCTGCAAATATTTTTGGGAAGTGATGTCTGAGGTGGTGAACATTTACCCGGAGTGTTTGCAGCAGTGGGCAGGGCTGTGTGGTGGCTGGGAACAGAGCAGACAGCCTGCAGAAGCTGTTGGTGCTCACACACACTGGAGGAGCATGAGCCAAAAACCTGCAGGGCAGATATCCCTGACACAATTGTACAGCAAACTCATAAATCAAACTTATCTCAGTGCTCATACAAAGCATGCTTAATTCACAGTTTTCAAGATAAATTATTTCAACTGTTTAATTTGTAGTTTTGTTATTTTAAATTAGGCAAAGATTTGCATCTGAGGAGCATACACTGTCAACAGAAAGCCAAATTTTACATAGGTGGTTCCAGAGGAGATTTAATGCTTTCCATTTTATAAAATTACAGTGCTAAAAATATTTCTTCCTTAATACACTGTTGCCCATAAAGTAAGAAACGCATCTATGGTATTTCAGAGTTTATTAGGCTGGGTAGACTTGGATAAAAGGCCGTATGTTTCTAGTGGGGTCTCTTCAGACCAATAAATGTAATGTTGCTTTGCTCATTTAGAGCAGTGAGATTCAACTGCATAACCATTTCAGTTTACTACTGAAGCTTTTACTATAGAAACACACTTTTATCCATTGGGTACTTGCTTTGTTTCCATAATGCTAATAATGTCTTTCTCCTTTCTGGGAGTGTTTAAGATGATTATTACAGCTGGCTGGCACAGCCTCTGAATGCCAAAGCCTTCTCAGCCCTCTTAAAAAATCTGCATTGGGTATTATTAATTTAGTTTTTAATTATTAGCATTTATATCTGTTTTTACATCTTTTGCATATCATTCAGCTGTTCAAAGGGACTATTCCCATGCTGCCAGTCTGAAGTGCTTCTGTTTGAAGGCACCAGCAGCCCGGGGAATCCTCTCATACACTGTCTGTGGCCAATCCAAAGAGCTGCCAATTGGGTTCTGCCAGTGCACATTAAACTGATACCATTTTGGAGTACCTTTATCAGTGATTTTAAATAATGAGCTCAAAAAGATTATTGCAGTGTCTTTCTAACATATTATGCTTGCTTTGGTCTCTCTGATAATTCTTTTACTCATATATGCTGTATTTTCCATTACATATTTACCCTTTACAGCCTGATACTCTATTTTCCAAGTAAGCTGGAAAATAGAGTATTTTGTGATTGCTATGGCTTGAAACCTCCTCCAGAGGTTGCTAGAGAAATAAAGTGCAATTACCAGCACTGGCTGAATAATGCAAAAATTGTGTTAGATGACATCTAGATCACTTTTCAAATAAATTAGTCAGTATTTCCACTAATCCCTCCCCCAGTTTCTTTGTACTCAGAGAAACGTAATTTCATCTGTAGCTCAAATGGGATGTAAACAAAGTTTTTGTGACTTTCTCCCTTGGTTCCTCGCTTGACTCCCTTGGGTCAAAATTAAGTTCCAATCTTTAAGACTGACCTTTTGATATACACCTATGCATTTTTAAATCTCCAAGGATAATTTCTCTTCCAAGTCTTTTTCCACTGTTCTAGTTTATGCTAGTGTCTTTTGTTCTCATTTTCATCTTTTTTCTATAGACTCTGCTCCCACTGCGTTTGTATTCCATGTATGGGAGACGCAAGAACTGCAAAACCTGCTGAACTGATTACATAGAAATGCTTACCACTGTCATCAAAATACTTAAGAGAGTTACTGGTAATTTCTCTAGTACAGAAATTGCTGCAGTTGCAGAAAGTTTTGTATTAGACACTGGAGAATCAACAGTCAAGTTGTGGGAAAGAAGGGAAGAACTTTTTCTAAAAATTAAGAACTTCTACAAAACTGACAATTGTACCATATTAAAAATCAAACAATTCTGTCTTCATCTATGTTTCTCTGTCCTCTAGTTTTTATTTTCTATTGGAGATCATATCTTGACATACATTTTTGCTATGATTAGGTCATTGAGCTATTTTCCCTTCATATGGATTATTTAATATCTAGCCTTGGCTTGCACTGCAGCTTTAATAAAATTAAGTAAAAAATGTTAACCAACACAATTTCTTTTGACAGCAGTGTCTCTTAGTTGCATGTTTCACACAACTCCTTAGCTCCTTCTATTTGGTTTCCAATTTCTTCTAGTCCTTGAATTCTCTAGTTTTTGCTTATATCATGTTACTATGTCCAAAATACAGAGCCCTTTCTGTATGACAGATATTTTGTTGTAGACATTTCATTTAACTTGAAAAGTCGAATAGCTTGTCTAGTGTTTAACACGGAGTAAGTTTCTGCTTGCTTGTTATTTCAGAGGCGTTAGAAAATCACAAATGTGCACACCTGTAGACCAAACAGCCATGTGCAGAGAGCCCTCTTCAAAATTAAATATTAAATATTAAATATTAAATTCAAAGCATAATTTATATATGGGGATTTAGTTGCCTTTTTTTAATAAATATCTTTGTTTTGTCTAGTTGAAAGTTTTTGATCAGCTACAAATAATGACTGAACTTGCAGAATGGCATACTTGCCTGTGTTTTGCTTCTTGGTTTCTTATAGCTTTTTACCTAAGGACAGAGTGTTCTGTGGGATTAAATAGTCCTCTGTGATTTCAGTAATTTTTTTGTGGGTGTTACTGTGTGCTGCAGCTGCTGTGCCTGCATAATGAACTGCAAAAGCTCTGCTGTGTGGGTGCAGCATGGGTCAGCAGAATTAGATTTTCTCTTGATGACATTCCACCAGTTTCCTTAGAATATGTTGAACTCACTTCAAATTGTGAAGATTTGCCAACTGTGGGGTTCCATTTTCAGGATTTTGTTCCCAGAGCACACTTGTAGCCATAGCATATTCATGCAGCCTTGTTCTTCTTATTTGCTGCCCTTTAGGTATACCTATTAATAAAAATTAAACCCAGGTGGAGTAAACATGAGCCATGGCCAGTCTTTGGTGCATTCATTTGTACTCACAAAGGAAACATCATTAGAAATGCTTTTAAAATCAAAATGTAGTATCTTTGCATTATGTTAAAGATACCTCTGGTAGTTCCATGTTGCTCAGATACCTCTGGTAGTTCCATGTTGCTCAGAAAGCCCACTGGACTCTTGTGTGGACGTGATCCACTTAATCATTTGCAATGAAAGATGTTTGAGTATCTGGCATGCACCAATGAAATGGAGTAGAACCGCATCCTTTCTTTCTTGAGCCACTACATGTTATATTTGTCCTTGCAATAGGTTGTTCTTCTGCTTTCTTTTTATGCTTTTGGTGATAATTTTTCAAAGAAAGGTCCTCTTCGGAAGCTAATAGCATTATTTTCATTAATTCTTTTTCACCCTATGACATTTCAGTACCAATTTGAAATGTTTTGTAACATTGAGTCAAGTGATACCGCGTAGCATATTTCAGAAGTGATAAATTGAAAGTTAAGATTTAAGTACTAGTTTGGAAAAAATTACTTGAGATGTTGTTTTAACAATTTTGGGTACATGCTGGTGCATGTTTACCTATCTGCTTTCAGGGACTAATGCTGAAGAGGGAATAAATGTTGAAGACTTTCCTGAATTCTTTAGCAGTCATGCTAAAGAACTATATAAATCAGGTTTTATAGGGGGGGAAAAAAACCACAAGTATTATACCATATGTCATCTCTGGTACACACATACATGTAGATAGAATAGAATAGAATAGAATAGAATAGAATAGAATAGAATAGAATAGAATAGAATAGAATAGAATAGAATAAGTACCTCAAGTCCATATAGCAATTAATGGAATACATGGTACCTGCAGAAGCATATGGTACTTCTGAATTTCCTCCTTGATAAATCTAATTGCATTGTGGACACTGATAGAGAGGAAGATAAGGAAAGACAACTATACATATCACTTGAGACAGGATATGAAGAATACTGGTAAGTTGAAACTTAAGAAACTATTTGAGTTTAGGATACTCTAACAGGAAAAAGTAAGAGAGGGGATGCAAAGCTGCTGTAAAGGTGAAAGCCAACAACATGTAGAAAGGAAAAAAATATCCCTAAGAGGAACTGGTTCAGAAACATCATTTACTGTGCCTGGTTAACTTACTAGTGCTTTGAAAATCTGAAACATGTGATGCACACCATCAAATAGGGATTTCTTAAATTAAAGTTGTATGATAATTACTCACTTTAGGCAGTGGTTTGTCTGAAGCAGTAAATGATCCCAGACTTGTCTTTAGCAAGAAAAAATCTTAACCACTGAAATGTTTGGGACTGTTAGTCACCAGTGCAGGAATTGCCACTTTTCTAAATCTTGAATAGAAATGAATTCAGTAAAATGAGACATAATGACAGATTTATAAAAGCAACCTTCCTTTACATAATGGATTTTATATTCTAATGTTTCTTTACCATAATTCTTTAAAATTATGCAAAAATTTATTATTTAAGTGATAGTAAAGAATTCATTAAAAGATTAATAGTTCTGGTTTACCAAATCACTTACCAGGTCACTTAATTATTTAGTTCATTAATTCTGCAAATGTCAGGCTTACCATGAACTCTTTTGATTTGCATAAGTAAGGTTATAGTTCTGTAAGCAATTGTCATCTTACAAGTTCAAACAAGAATTTGGCATTATTTTTACACATGTGTACATATAGAGAGGGGAAACTAACTTAACTAATTGATTTATCAAAAAAGATACCCTCCAAATTAGACTACTATAAATGGAACTTTTTTTTAAGGACCACATTTCTCATGAAACAAAAATCAGTCATTTAAGGAAATCTGAAGCTTTCTAAAACTTTATTTGTTTAACATTTTACTCATTGGAAAATAGATATGATGGTTCATTGTAATTATGAGAAGCATTCTACTTCTGAGGTGACAGTTAAAATATTTACACTATGCTTATGTGCTCCAACCACTAGGACTTACATGTATGGATTTGTATATATACAGACACACAATAGGCATGTATAACATATCTAGAGGTACAAAGCAATACTTGTAAGAGCACTGGAAATAGTCTGAATAGCCATTAGCTGGTATTTAATCTTTAGTTGTAGCCTCCAAAGCAAGACGCTCTACATGATGGCACGATGAACCTTCTTTGAGCATAGGTGAAGTTTTCCATTCACTTGGTAAGCCTGAGTGGAGAACATCAATAGCTGGTCATTATGCACCATGTAAAATAATTTGAAGTCCTGTGATGCATACAGACTAAGTAAGGCCATCTTAAATAATTTTTATTGTGGAATGATTTCTTCCATTACAGGTTCTATGCACTGTAAAATAGCATGGGGCTGTAACAGTCACAAGCCAGTGTGTACCCATGTATCTTGCTGCAGTGAATGGTTAAATGTGAAAATGAATTCTTTCTGGCAGGCTAAACTCACGGCCCTCTGTATTAGTGGCATCTGCTATGGCATGTGAATGAGCCTTGCTCTTAGTGGGTGTCTGCCAAGCAAGTGCAGGTTTCTATGGGGTAATACATAATCTGTTCAAACCCACTTCTACAGCCCCCATGAGTGGATCTATTAAGTACAATTAGTCTTGTAATTAAGGGCCACAGAATTAAACACTTCACACATTATTTTTTTCTCTTTTTGACAACACAGAATCAATCTTGTGACAGTTTCTCTGCCATACAGTCTTATATCTTGATAAACAAATTTCAAGGATTATAGTCAAAATTATGTGGAAGCTGGCAAAGCATGAGATGCTTTTACACAAAATGCACTCATTCAAATCTGTGGAGTAAATAGGTATAAATAGCAGGAAAGTAAATCAGAGGTATATTTCCACAAAGGAGGTATAAAAGTGTAAAAAATGCAAGTTTTAAAGACAAGAATCTTTGGATAGTTTCACCTAAGGTACCTACATGTATTGGATATTTCCTGCCAGAATAAATTACATGTTTTGCAGTGTCAGTAATTTTGGGAGCAGCAGCGTGAGTTTTTGTATGGTCATGGGAAACACACTGTATTTATAGTACAAAGAAATGTAGATTGGAAGTTTTGTGGCTTGATCAGCTACTGTGTGATTTCCTGGGATTACCTATGTGTGTTTACAGGTAGAGAGGTAGGAACTAGACTGTTCTCAATGCCTTTGGAAGACAAATGGGTCATAAAACTCCTATGTCCTTGAAAAAGTTTTGCTGTGTTAAAAGGAGGATTTCAAAGGAAAATAGTTGAATAGAAAAAAAGAAAATCAGTGTGAAATCATTCAGTGTGAATCAGCACAGAGTTGACTGTGAACAAGATACAGAGTTTATGGATAGTCAAGAATGTTTGGGGACAAACTTAAGTGACTCTCAAAAAAATGCCAGATATCCTATAACCTGCCCCTGCTTTTCTTCCATCTAAAAGGTCAAGGTTCCATCTGTTTGGTGGTACATAATAGTTAGTCAAATATTTTTATTAGCTCTGAAACTTTTTGGGAATAAGAATGCAAACTCAACCATACTGAAAGGCATTTAAAAGGATTCAAACATGTTTACTTATAAAATTCTGCAGCCAAAACAATTTCAAATTTACTACTATATTTTAAAATTTAATAAATACTTTTACTGCCTAATTGGGCACTCACTCAACTAATCCTGGAAATCTGAGGGTCCAATTCAACCATAAATCATAACGTAACAAATCTGAAGGTCCTATAAAAATCAACCACAACAGCAGATTTTTAAAATCACCGCAAGATACAGTATGACAGGTTTGGTGGCTTTGTTTGTGTTCTGGTGCTTCAGTTCTTTGCATGTGCTGACCCTGTGTTATCAAGGAGGTTCTTTGTGGAATGGTATGAACAGTAAAGCATTTGGTGAATAGGGCTGAGTTTGTTAATCTCTGATTTAAGATTAAACCAGCTGGCTTTTCTCAGTGTCTCAGTCATCAGGGAATAGGTAGGTAGAAAGATGGACTGACAACAACCTCACCCATTAGATGAGAAGAAACAAGTTAGGCCAGATATTTGCCTTACCCTACAAAACATACTGGGTGTTAATCCCCTGATGAATTTATTGATGAGTAGAGAGCAGTTAAGACTTTTTGATTTGTCATTTTCCTACATGCTTTGAGACAATGACTTCAATACTGCAGAGAATGTCAGAATACAATACACAATCTTATGCAGCTCAATCTGGGTGCTTTGATGTCCTATTGCTAATAAGTGTCAATTTTCTGACTTTACAGAACTTGGACATGTAGGCATACAATACATTTTCCCAACCCTAGGACATGTAGGAACAGCAGCCTTGTACTTAAAATTTTAATTGTGGTATATTGGTTCTAAGTGTGTCAGGGACAGGGGTGATGCTGCACATTCAAGGCTAGAAATAATCCAATTTGTGAAGCAGCCTCCCAGCTGCTTACAGATGCAGCTGGTTTGAATTGGAGGCTGCAGCTGAAAATGAAGTGTGGCTGGATGCAGTTTCCAATACCCGGCCAGAAGCCCAGCTGATGTTTACTGGCACATTACTTAATGCTAAGTAGCTGTGGTAGCCTATGCCAGTTAGACTCTTGCTCCACAGCTTTCCTCATGCACTAACTTGTGTTTTGGAATTTGCTTTCATATTTTTTCTGAACTAAATAAAATAACCCAAATTTCTTAAAAATGCATCACTGGCCTTCTATCTGTGACTTTATCAAGTAAAAAACAAGTTGTTCAAACAAACATGGTACTTCAGGGTAGCTGAACCCTCACTCAGTTACTTCATATTCAATTATCCAGAGGTGTGCAAAAAATAGTAGTGTTTGGATTGCATCCTGTAATTTGTTGGGTGTGTTTTGAAATATGGTCTCTTTTTAAGGCAATGGACATAGACAAATCATCAGCTTTCTATTACTGAAAAATTTGAGGACCTCCTAATGACTTTTAACAGACAATGAGCATATATTCTTCACTAACTACAGGTCATTAGATAATTTTGGAAATATGCTTCCATCTAGTTTGAGAACACAGATTGCGTGCAAGCTCTGTCTTCTACATTATTATGGTCATCATTAGGCATTTCTGAACAACAACTACTCAGGCTTCCTGATTCTAATAAAACCTTGAAGTGTGAAGATTTAATAATACTTGTAAATTATGTTGAACACAAATTTCAATGTGTTAAATTAAAAATTGAGACCATTTATCTTTTCATAAATGTCTGCATTCTAACAGTTTGCATTGTGTTCTATAGTGTGCAAAATATATCTCTCCTCAACATATATTTCCTGTTGTTGGCATAAAAGTTTTAAATTTCTTTTATTATGAAAACTGAAACTTGAAGCAAAAATATTTATTCTGAGTAAGTGGAAGTACATAATATATTCAATTCTATTTGGAATGATAGCACTACAAAATAATTGTTGGATTAGTATTCTGCCTGTGACTAAACAGACTATTGCTCAGATAAAATGACAAAAACAAATGTGAAAGTTCTGTGAAAAGATATTCAAGGCTGTGAAAGCCTAAGTACAGGGGACATATTCTGTAGTATCTATTCCCCATCTTTCTAAGGTTTAATCAAATATCATGTTAATAACTTTGATACCATAAGACCTTTTACTAGCTTGCTCTGATGTTTTTCTGTCAAGGGCTAACTAATAGTTTTAGCTCTCCAAAGAACAACATAACAAAGATAAGGCAAATGCCAGGAAATGTATTCATTAAATAGTCAAGAGAATGCCAAGGACAAGCTCACTGTATAATGTGTTAGGAGAACATCAATATTTGAGAAAAGGAAGATGCTGCTTTGGTATAACATATTTGTGGAAACTGGAATAAGCATGTTTTAAGCAAGGCTTCTCTTTAATTATTGTCTGAGTTTCACATAAAGTCTGCTTCATCAACTGGATAAATATTTGACTGCTGTTCAGTAAATTGCATTAGTTTACTTTAACTGTATGCTCAGCCTTATTCAGGCATCCTACATTAGGCAATGTAGTGTGTAATGCATCTCTGCAGGTGACCAGAGCTATTCTCTGTATGAGGTAAATTAAAACTCATATTTTAAAAATTAAACATTCTTGCACTTCATGATTTCAATATTTAATTATAACCTGTGTCAGGGCCTAATCTCTGACTGAGTCAGGCATGAAATTAATCAAAAACGAGGCACAAGCTTAGCAGTTCCACTGCACTGTAAAAATAATTTTTTCAGCATTTCTGTGATTCTTACAGAAATTTTATGAGAACGATGCTGGTGAACATGTAGTTAGGGCAACAGTTAAAAGGTTAGTAAGTAGCCAAAATAATGATGATTTCTGTTAGTTGGAAAAAAACCTGGCAGAACACTTTAATCCTGAGGTGTGAGTGCACTGAGGACATAGTAATATCAGAAAGGTGATCAGACAAGAAAAGAAATCTTTGGCTCTTCTAAATCTATTTCAGAGAGAAAACCCAACTGTTTTTAAAAAACACAGCTTGGACATACAGGATAATACATATAAATATGGGAGGAGATTACTTTATGGGAAGCTAAGCATACTGCAGCTATAGAGAGTAGAGATATTTTACTCTGCAAAATCCTTGTGCAAAGTAACTTGCTGCAACTACACCAAGTAAATTATTTGTAGTTATTTTTTGACTGATGGAAAAAGATGGTGCAGAGCAATGAGTTTCTTTTCCACTGTGTATAATAACCTTCTCTTTTCTTCAATCCAAAGAGCCAAACTTTGTCATAGAGAAACAAAGGAAATTGTGAGATACTGAAAAAGTTTGAAAACAATTCTTGAAGTTTCACAAAATTAAAGGTTTTTTTCTCCAGAGTAAGGAGATTGTGCTTTGGTTTTATGTGAAAAGCAAAGGTTCAGTTGGTTGTGGTTTATTTCGATGGATTTGTGTATTTTTTGTAGCATTGACACTTCCAGAAACAAATCATCTGTCAAAACAGGAAGTGCAAATGTGGCCAACAACAGTGGAAAATTTTCCAAACAGGCCCCTAAAAACTGACTGAACTATTTTGGCATAATATTATACAGGATATAAATATGTAAACAGTGCCTTTCTGTCATCCTGAAAATAAAGATGACTGGCTTCTGAAGGCATTCAGGTAGCAGGACCCATAATTATTTTATTTAACTCAGCTCTCTGTTCTGCTCTGACAGAGGCTGCCTTTGTGGTTTTAGGCTAATCATGTGTAACCTCCTTAGTTTTACCTGCTGTAAAACAGCTCACATTGCTAATGATTTGTCTGAGAATTAGGAGGGTGTCTGGTGTACGAAAAATTTCTTATTATTGCTGGAAGAAAGATTTGGAAGGCAGTAGCTGAGCACAAATTTAACTGCTGGTTTGCTTATTTAGGAGAAGGAGCCATTCTAACAGTCATAGATATTGAAGTGCTGCATTTTAAAAAGAAAACCAATTGCAGAGTTTATTCACAAGAGTTTGCTGCCCAAGATGACCAAGAACAAGGCTAACCCTTGGTGATAGCTTGGGAACCACTAACTTACATCCACTTTTTCCTTTTGTTAAGATTGTCCCTCATCACTTGAACCCCACTGGAATGGGTCACCAAGAGTATTTTACACCCACTAAACAATTTTGGCTACTTGCAATTTCAAACCTATCTGGCTCCACCTAGCCAAGCCAGTGTTCTCAGGAGAAGGCTGTTGCTCCTCAGACATAGACAGTGTCAGATATCTGGGGCTGGTATCATGCTACTATCATTGCTTTAAATGCAGATGGGATCACTGCTTTCATCCCCACAAAATAAAGTAAGTAGATGTAGACTAAGTATTCCCATCCTGTATTTAAAAGCCAGTTCAGTGGTCCTTGGGAAGCCAAAATTTGTGGGGGCTGGGATGACTTACCTGGTGGGAATTAGCAGACCTAGCTGTTTGGTTGCCTGGCCTTAAATGAACCACACCACCTACATGGGATTTGCAGTCATTAACATATCTTCTGGTGAATCTACCAAATATTTTAATGCCATATACTCATCCTTTAGAAGTAATTTGATTTTATTGTAACATTAAAAAAAAAATATACAGAAATACCACATGAAAAACAAGCTATGTGATCTAATGCACTGGTAAAATAAATTATTATTACAGAGTGTATTTGTTTTTAATAATGTTGGACAGCTTCTGTTTTGTGGCATGAATATTACATACAGTTGTTGAGCTGAATCTGTTAAGAAAAGTTTAGTAGACATGATAAATATATATTTTCAATAGACTGGAGTACAGAAATTCAGAACAACGCTTCCAGTTAAAAGCATTTTGGTCATGTTAATATACTTTTCTGACTTCTCTTGGGATTGTTTTTGTGTTTTTTGAGATCTGGAGTTTCTGTTGTACTTTTGGCTAGAGGATAAATCTGTTTATATAGGTTTCTAATGTGTAGTGAGCACAAATTATTTCAATCAATTTGGTGGGATTATATTAGCCAGTGAAACTTTTACTGTCACTCAAGGTTTCCCCAGGCTTTCCTTGGGGATGCCTCAGCTGTTGATCAAGCAGAGCTCACACAAATGTCTCAAAATTAGAATCACACCTCTCATGCCTGCTGTTACTTTTTACATGTGGAGGAGGAAAAACTTTGATCCAGATTTCATCTCAAAGAAAAGATATTTCCCCAATATGTTGAATAAATATACCAGCTTAAAACAGGCCCAACTTGGAAGTGAACTCAAATAATTTATACTTTTTTAAAATGATGAACATTATCATTCGTCTTTAACTTTTTTAGAGTTGAGATGTTAAATATTGCAGTGAATGAGTGGCTGCATTTGGTGACCCTTACACAATTATATTTTTTAAAACTTATTCTAAGGGTTTTTTTTCTGATTTTGAATTATATAAAGTCCAAATGATAACTGCTCTGCTTATAAAGCAATTTTTACGACCACAGGGATATTGTAATACATATAGTTATTGTTAAGCAGTAGAGAAAGCTGAAAAAGTGTCCCCTCTTTTTTATGCAATTCAAAATGGCTTTACTTAGCAACCTGAGGTTTTTTTGGTGTAGCACACTATTTATGAGGAAACTTCCATAATTTTGCAATATTTTCATTACTAATAATGGCTTAAAACAATTACAGTTTTAGGAGTTCTATAGTCCTCACTGCTCTAGAGGTTTTCTAAATATTTTCATTATCTGATATAAAATGGCTTTCTGCTCAGTATACCATATAAATCTGACCATGAAGTTACTTACTAGGGTAAGTGAAAGGTGTTGGTCTGTGCTTTTATTGCCCTATTTATGGAGTGATTGCTAAACCCAACAGTACCTTATAACCTCATGAATAAATCATGGAATCAGTCACTGTACTTATAAAAATGTCTGATACTTCTTTCCAGTTTCTGGCATTTGAACATCTTTCAGTGACTGAAATATATATTTACTAAATGGTGAGCAAATGGAGTTATCAGGGGTGGCTTTTGGCACTCAAAATGACTGCAAGCAAGGGCTCCCCTGAATTAAGGAACACTGAATGTCAAAGCTACTTCAGCTGTGTTTACACACATACACACTGGCTGTGTTTTCGTGCCTGTCTGCCTGGGAAGTTTATGGGTTTTTTTCAAATGCAGGGGCAGCCTTGCACTGAGCAGCAAAAATTTCATGTTGGAAGCTATGTCCAGAGCTGTGCCTCCCACTTAACCCTCACCTTCCTGCACAGCCGTTTGGACCAGAGGAATGAAGCTAACATGCACGAGCAGCACAGGGAGGTCCTCAGGCAGGCTGCTGGAGCAGCAAAGCGGTTCCACCACAGGACAATGGCAGCACTGCTGACTGCACCCCTGGTGTCACCTCATGCTGGCTCTGACGGGCTCCCCAGCTCCATCCTGCCTGGTTGTGTCAGGGAACAGGAGCCAGCAGGGACAGCAGTAGGGCTGCTGCTGACAGAGCTGCTCTGATTCGGGTTCCTCTTGCCCTGTTGAACCTGGCTCCGTCTGAGGCTTGAGGGGGCAGCGAGATCTTCTTGCTAACATGTAAAAGCAGAGTTAGAAGCCTGGCATATGTGTTGGGAAATCTTAGTGCCAGGTCCTGAATTCTCTGTCATGGTCCCTACAGCACCTACATTGCTATTGTCAGCTACTATTATTGTATGTCTGAGTACATCAAGAAAATGGGTACAGCCATTTTGTCACATGTCATGCAAACATAATGCTGCAATGTCCCAGAGACCCATGCACTTGGCCTAATTTTTTGCTCCCTTTTATCTAAAACTCTGTTACTCCTGTTGATGACTTTAATAATACGCTCCAGACAACTTGTGGCCATGACAGGCAATGTCTCAAAACAAACTGGTAGGGCAACCTCTTCCTAGAAGACAGGCTCTGAACATACAGCAGTCCTGGGGGTTTCACTGAGCCTGGATTTGCCAGTGAGGCCTGCAGATGGTTGAAAGAACTCTGAAAGTGGTGTCATTTGTACTCCCATTCACCACAGTGAATGCTGTGGTCATTATCACAAAGCTGTGACCAAGGCTGTTCCTCAGATGCAGTAGGAGTCACCACTTAGGCTCTCTTGGACACCAAAGAATAAGAATTCTGCTCCTGATTCAGCTCCATTACACAGCTGGGCCAACATTCTGTCAATTCTCCAGTGTTAAAAGGGAGTTAAAAAGCTGATTTTATTTGCTGAAAGCATGCTAAAAATCTCATGACAGGGACTATGTCGACAGGTTGCTTTGAGTACAGAAGATTTGAGCAGGTCAAGTCTTTGTTATATTGTTGTGGGGTACACACTTGGTTATAAATAGCCCAGTACTGTAAACAGGAAAATGATAAATTAGTGCTCATTTCAGTGCAGTAAAAATAAGTTTAGATTAATTACCTTGAAGGTAAAGGAAGTGTAAACATTTCTGTGCAAATTAGGTCAACCTGGGACTCATTTGAAAATAATATAGGAAAATTTGTTTATTTGAATATCGAAGGTATCTAACCTTCCAAAATGTTAATTCAGTGCTTCTGACAGGCACAGACTGCTCCTTGGCAATCTTGTAAACAGTTTCTTTCTGTGTCTGACTTCCCAAATCCTTTATCTATCTCCAGCACCTAATGAATGGTTTTACTCCTCAGGAAACACTTGCTCTGGTCCCAGTTTGAGTATTTTATGTCTAATGTATTATATTGCATAGATCAAGTGCCTGAAAGTAAATCTCCAGGACATATATTTTAATATATGAAAGTCAGGACTATGTATATATACACATGTATATTAAAAAAATAAATATATATATATATATTTAAATACATATATATGGAGAGGGAGAGCAGAAGAGTACTAGAATTAGATACACAGATAGGTAACTGAAACTTGGACTTTCACATCATGATATTTTTGTGCACTTCTGTCATGTTTTCAGTCCTTTTCAGACATGATTTGCTCTCTTTGTAAGTTATACAGGTAGAAAATTCAGTGAAAAATCTACATTTTCAATCTTTCCCTCCCCACACCACTCTTGTAGTATATGTGTACACTCTAATATTAAACCTAATGACTGATTGGTTTTGGAAGCATTGACAGCATTCATCCTCCATCTGATGGTATCTTTTCAGTGACAGCTTCTGTGCTGTAGGCATTTTTAAATAGTTCCTCATACATGAGAACAGAATGGACTCCAAATATAGACAGTTTAAAATGTATGAAGAGAGTTAACTTCATATGTAACATTCACTTATCAAAACATCAGGAATTTATAAAAGACACTTCTCAAGTAACTGCACTAGTATATATAGGTAAATGTATAATTTTCCATGTAAAAGAGGAGAAAAAACTTCTATTAGTATGAAGCTTATTCTCAGGGAACAAGAAGTCCACTTTCATTTACATAATTTCAATTACTTGTTAATATTCTGTTAATATGTGATGGGAAGAACCAGTATAAGGGACAAATACATTTTTCCCAGGCTTCTTCATTATCACTGCCTTTCATCTCGTGAAAAACTTCTATTGACAAAGGAAAAGGGAGTTTCAGAAACCAGGAATGATTTATATTTCATTTATCTTAAAAGAAGGAATCACTGCATGACTATGCAAGTATTTGTTATTAGTTTCTTTCTATGTTAGTGTCATTCATATCACGTGGGCAGCCTATTACCACTTTTTGGCTGATGGCCCCCTGCATCTACAGTGTCAGATACTGGAGATGATCTCAGTTGGTCAGAGCATGGTGCTAATAACGCCAGGATTGTGGGTTTGATGGTTATGGGCCATTCGCTTAAGATTTGGACTTTATTATCCTTTTGGGTCCTTCTGACTCAGAATATTTTGTGATTCTGTGAACAAACTTAGGGGCTAAATGAGTCTGCCTGCAGGTTTAAAGACATATTGGCAAGGTAATGTGTGTGAACTCCCAGAGACAAACAAGAAGTATGTCTCTCATATGAGGAAAAATACCCCAGATCATCTGCTTTGTAGAGCTGCAATTGCAACATTATTTGTATATTTAGGCATAAGATTTCAGGGGAATTGTTTTCCCCGTGGGAATACAGATCCAGGTTATATTACCTGCAACAGGTGTGATTTATTCTCTGAATGTGATTGCGTCAGGATGTTAGTACTCTCCAAAACCTCTCGATCTTTCTGATGCTACCAGATCTTTGGAATGCTAGATGTAGCAGGATGAATTCAGCCCAAGAAAAATTTATAGCAGGAAAATAAAGACTAGAGAATTCCAGACATACAGTACTCTTGCTAAGGTTATTGTTTTTCCTTCAGAATGCTTCTGATCACATACTCTAGTAAGAAAAAAACAGAACCTCAAAATTTATAACTCACATTAATATTAAATAACAAAAACTAAAGAAATATACCTTCATGTGACTTAAAGAACACTAAAACTTCCAATGTCCATAATTTCTGGGAGAAATGGCAAACTAAAAAACAAAGTTACTGTGATGTGATGTGGTACTTCATTTTACATATTGAGAATGTTCAATGAATACCTTCATAGAGAAGCACTTTTACATCTTTTCCGCTGCGTCCACTTGCAATGAATCTTGGTTAATATTTCTGTGATGACTGCAACAATCGAGTTTGAAAAAACAGTTGTAAAGAAAAGCCTATAATTTTTGTTTAGCTATCTTAATGCAGTTGTACTGCAACACAGGGAACAAATCAGGCTAAAAAAATGTAGATTGGCATAGTATTTAGGCATGCAGCAGTCAATCAGTCAATTGCTTCAATTTATCTTGTAGCTATTTGAAAATCTCTGAGTAACGTTTTTTTCACATGCAAGTGCTGTCTGTGATAGAGCAACAGAGACCCTGTGCAGCTTGGGGGCTGCTGGGGTGGGTGCTGGAGCTGAATCTGGGGGTGCTGCCATCCCCCATGTGCTGGTGAATGTGTCTGCTGGTGCTTTCTGACCATAGCAGTGGCTGTCTCCTCTGCTGGAACATTGCTAGCAGCTTTATGCCTTATATTTTCCTCCAACAAATCAGCAGACAGGTTTGCAGACTGGTCAAAACCTGGCTCTATGCAAAGGACATGTAAAGCAGATTTAGGCACTTTGTCAGTGTCTCCAACAGCTTCATTTATCAGCCAAATGGTAAACAAGTAATATGCTGTGAGCAATGTTTTGCTGTTGGCTTTGGGTTTAGCTTTTTATTATGTACTGGCATGAAGCATGCTTGAAGATCTTACTCCTTGCCAGACTGGGAATTACTATCTAATGATTATAACAGAAATTTCAGAAACAGGACATCTGTGCTTCTTCCTACTACTTTCACTGGCTTTCTGTATGACCTTAAGCAGGTAATTTTCCTCCTCTCTGTCTTAATTAACTCACTGTCTATATTATAAACATCATAATCCATACCCATCTTGGCCTAAATATAAATTGTTATTATGCCATATTTTTATGAGTGTGCATTTAATAAGTAAGGGATATTTGAAAAAAAAAACCTATTTTAATTACTTTATTTTGGTTTGTGCTATATCAGTTAGATGCTCTCTTCAAATCTGAACATGGTGTATTGCCTCCCATATCTTAAATGATTCCTCTGACTTAATCAAAAAGAGCTGTTCCAATGATGATTAGAACCCCTTAATTTATCTCTAATAGGACCATTTTTAAAATTGGAAAAGCTGCTAGTCCTTCTTCCATGCAATCAAACAACCTTTATATGCCATTTGATATCACAAGTAGCAGTTTTCTTTATGCCTGGAATGCAACCAGTATCTTTTAGTATGAGAAAGGAAGTTTCAGCCTTTTCTTCCATTTTCTCTGCTTCATTTTTGCTGAAGGGGTGGGTGGGATATGCCCATGTTCTCACAGATGCCTTAATGCCTGAACTTGCTATCCCTTGTGTTTAAAAGTGATAAGGTAATTTCTTCTCTTCCGGTAAAATTGAACAGTGCACTCAGGTTTTCATAACACCATGATATAGACTGGTAAATAAACCACAGGATGCTTATTTTTCTTTTCTTATTTCAAAGTGATCAGACCATCAGAAACCCAGTTAATAGACTTTGCAAGGGGGTTTAAGAATCCCTTATTTATCAGACTGTTTCTTCAGTAAAATAAAAGTCAACATCCATAGTTTTTGTTTGGCTGTGGGTTGCCATTTATGAAGATCTGCTCTGGCTGGAAGACATATGGAGAGAGAGGCACCTGCCTACTTGAATCCTTGGCTCAGGTAGCTGTTTGCTAGCTGTGTGAGTACCTGTTTCAGATGGTGAGCAGGCAGAGATGTTGATACTCCTGAGTCCAGAAACAGCACCTCTCTATACTCCAACAAAATTCTCTATCTTGAGTCCAAGACACAGGATCAAACTTCATAATTGTTCTCAGACCTTACAGGAGGCATTGTAATCATGCATTGTAACAGAAATTGTCTGGAAAGAGACACTGACTTGGCATGAGTCTCAATATACAGGGCAACACCTCCTTAAGATGCTGCAAATCGTGTAATTTGAAACAGGAATCTGAAGCCAAATCTTCCATATCTAGTGTGTCTAATGTTTTTACCATCAGGCATCTTGAAAAGAAGACAGAGTTTCTTCAATATTTCCTGTTAAGGCTATTAAATATTGCATTAAATAACTAAATGTGGACAAGGAGAAAGGTTAAAGGGATAGGAAGCAAGAACATTCTCCTGGGACATAGTAAACTTATACTCATGTACCTGTTCCAAAGTATGCTTAATTATTCATATGAAATGCAGGTCACTTGGTAGAAAGACTAATTTTCACCTAATAATTTTTAGATAAGCATACTGCAAATAGGAAGGCTAACAGGAGATGAATACATTGCTGTTGTCACTTCAGACCCTGTGATATTTCATTTGCTTGTTTGGTAGGTAATTTCCTTTTGATTGAATAGTGAAAAATGAGTATTTTATATCACCCATTTAGGATGGAAATGATTTCTCCCCACCCCCTTTTAGAAAAAAGTAGAATGTCATCCTGGTATTGCATGGAGGGGCAGCAGGAGCTGTGAGCTGGTAAACTAATTTCATTCCTCTAATTTAGATTTAGTTGCAACCCTTTCTCGTGGAACTGCACTCCCAGTGAGTAATCAAGGGAAGATGGTTTACCTTTGAGTTTTTACCACTATGGCTTAGGCTGAATAAATGCTAGGTGTGCAGAGTATTATCTAATTGTCTAGTTTTCCCTACAGGGGTCTATCCCTGTTAGGCAAATGCTGTGCCAGCCCAGCAATGGCTTGAACCTAACCTGGGTAATAAGTGCACATGAAATTTAGTAGCTCAGCAGAACCCAAAGCTTTTGACAATCAAATGGTTAACCCTTTCACAGATCTGTTTCTTGGGAATTGAATAAATGAGGGTATTGTAATGTAAAGAACATTTGTTGGCTGAAGGCCACCATGAGGGAGATTAGTGGGGGGTATTAAAGATGAAATTATAAAGTCTCAGTGAAAGAGATTCAGTTGAATTCAATGATAAATGACAGTGAAAGGAAGAGAGGGATATTTCTGAGATGAGCTGTATTTCCCTAAAGAAAAATACTTGTGAGATCAGATTTTTAAAGAAGGAGTATTCTTTTTTTATTATTGAAAAGGTTAGATTATATCATTTTTGAGAGCTCTGTTCTACTGAATGTAATAAAAATTGACATGAAGTGTTTTAAGTTTGTTGATAATTCCATACTATTCTGACCCACTTTATCTGAATATCTTAAAATTCAATTTCACTTGTAGAAGGTATTCTCATATTATCCTGCTATATAGGCTACAAAAGGCTGGTAAATCCATAGATGTTCACGACCACTCATGCAGAAATGAAATATTTAACTACAAGGGTATCTTGTATTTCAGAAGTTATTTGCTGACACTTCATTCTCTGATCCTTGTAGTCCATACAAAATGATTTGCACATAGGAAATATAAGTAAATGCTTTACAAATTGACTTTTTGAATATTTTTTCACTACTTCTAATAGATTTTATTAAGTGCTTTCTGCTCTAAAATGTTTCAAATGTTGTGGGGTTTTTTATAATTTAAAAGCACATTGCATGTATTAATCTTCTTAAAGGAATCCTCAGTTTTCCTCAAAAAAACAATTAGAAAATAGGGTTGCACAACATCATAAAAAGACATAGGAACGCTGATGTGTATTTATTATGCTTATTAATTTAAATTTTGTTAAAATAAAGATTGATTATAATGTTTTTTTAATAGGAAAAAATCCTTACATATTTTACCTATGTCTAAACAGGTAGAAATCGCTTATTTTTTGCCTAGTTTGAGTGGTTATGAATACAGAAATCTAACTAATCTTCCTTCTTTAACAGTTAGAACAAATTACAGTGCCCATTTCATCCAGTAAAAATACAGCCTCATGTCATTCTACATCACATTAAGAATCAGTGGAAGTTGGGGAGGTGGATGTTGAACTGTCAAATTTTAGAAAGAGTGGAGAAACTTGAGATCAGATTTTCAGCCTACAAATTCAGATGGAAGAATTTAATCAGCCACTTTCCACACAGTCAGTGTGCTTCACTGACTATCAGAAGTTCTGTCTGTCACATACAGATGTGGATGTGAAAGTTTGATGTGTGTTTCCCAGCTCTACCTAATTGGATAACTACAGAACTGGCATTAGAATAGACAATTAGTAGTCAGCACTGTATACTGGACAACAGCCACGTTTGGAACAGAAAAGATATATATTTTCAGTGTACCTTCTATGTCAATAAACTGAAAAAAATACTTAGCAGTGAGTCAGCCTTTATACATTGGATTTTAGCATATGCTTTCCATTATGGAAAATAGGTTTCTGTTGTTTGTTTGAAAGCATAACTCTTCGATTTTCATGTGTATTAGATAACCTTTATTTTTATTTTGTGCTTCCTGGAATGGAAGGAGAATAGGATGACCCTTAGCAAATGCTAAGAAATGTCTATGCACCACCTCACTCAGAAGATTTTCATTCTTGGTCACTTTCCCCGGTAACCCACAGGGAGTCCCAAAATGTTAGTAGTCACTGTCATGGATGGAAAATGTGAATATTTTTATTGGTAAAACAAATTTTACCACTGTAAAACACTTTCTGAACCTGCCTCTTGTGCTATGCAAAGGCCATTACCCCATCCAACTCTGCAAACAGACTGTCCTTTATTATGTGTGTGATAGCATTAGCATCACAGACAGTGTTCATTTTCTTACCAATCCCCACTACAGGACATCAAGGAAAAAGCTTCATGATTGAGGCAGATGCTGTTCAGCAGGATTCCAGCATTGAGATAGCAGGCTGAATAGTAACATACTTTTCAGACATTATATTATAAAATTCCTGTAACACATCTGGTCAGTGCTGTTGCTAGAAGTCATAGCCTGACTGCACCAGGCACCCTGTTTTGCCTCTGTTCAGTTACTTGCATTTAAATACAGCCTAGGCAGAATGGAAAAGCAATGAGATTTTTGAATAATTTGCTGGAGGGCTTAAAATATCTTAGTAGAACAAGATGACTATCTAAAAAAAATAATTCTCCTGGGTGGCACATTCATGGCTTCATGACTAATTTGAGATGGCATAATTTTAGAGATACTATGACGAGGACAGAGCTGCTGCGTCCTAAGACTTCAACCTACTGTCATAATGTGAAGGTATAAGGACACCTGAAAGGGCACAATACTTGTCATTTAAATTAAAAGTGCCAGAATAGTTGTCCATGTTGTTGAGTTTCTGAAATGATAACATCTCTTGTTTTGTTTCAGATGTTACCAAACCCCATACTTTCACTATTTCAGCTATGGAGCATTTTGGAGTCACTCTGGAATATAGACTTTAAATCAAATTGTTAAATAAAGCAGAAGTAATTGGTTTCTGGTTTCTATTTCGTTTTGGGTAGAATATAAAATTTTTGGTTATGCAACCCTAAACAGTTTGAAAACAAATCACTTGTGAGGATATTATCTCAGTGAGATGCATTGCCAAAACTGCAGTTGGAAGGATGTGTAAAGTTTGTTTATATGAGCATGGCCTCTGGTACTTGGTGTTCTCTGAAGTACTTCTTCAAACTGATTTGTTGCCTCAGTCTGAAACAGCCCAAACAGACCAGTTTACAGGTAGCATAGATAACAGATTTACAGATAACAGATCTTTGTTAGGTCCTGAGAAAGGCAAATGATGATGTGGAACAGCATTTTAAGGAACGATAGAAAACTGGTAAGATTTTTCCTTTTTTTAATATAGTATTGGTTAGTGACTTCCTTATACTTGTTGAGGAAGAAACACCTAAAGAATTCTTCTTTCTGTTTTAAAGATTAAAAATAAAGAGAAAGAAGAAAAAAAAAAAGGGTACATTGGTGAGGCTTTCAAGTTATTTTTTTTACTATTTAATTTATTAAGGGTAAAGGGAATAAAGGGATTGTAGGCCTTCTCCCCACATTTCATGCTCCTAGGGATTACATTTACAGTGTCAAGGCTTCTTTGCTATGGCATTCCACACTCCTTGCCAAGCACACTTGCCTTGTTCTTGAACTTATTCATGTTTTACTAGGTGTAAAACTAAATAAACAAAGAACAAGTCTTTTTAGGAATTTCCTGGAAATCCAAAGTGTTCCAGATTCTTGACTTTGATATAACTCGAGAGCAGGCTGCGTCTTATTAAACTACTGATACTAAAGTGTGTCTGAAATCTTGATACCGAGGCCTTCCAAGCTGCTGCAACTATATTTATAATGCATGATAATAATAAATTAAAAATAATATTAAGTAGCACTGAAATGTTACTTCTCTTGCAAAAAAAAAAAAAATATCCTGGGTTTCTGTTGGATTATTACAGTTGTAGCAGTAAAATGTGTTGAATGTATTGTTTCACTGTCTTACAAACCACCAGGACACAGCAATGCCAGATGGTTGGGGTTTATAGCCAGAAATTTATGTACATTAAAAAATATATAATGACACTCTAATAATGCTTATGAGAAGCCTGAATTTAGAAATATCTCAGCCACCAATCACCTGCCAACAATGAATAATCCCTGAGAAAAAGAGCCAGAAAACCAAGATTGCATATACTTTCTTGGAATTATGAACAGATTTCTAACTTGATGGAAATTCAAATAGTGTCAAAAGTTGTGCAAAGGAAAACTGTAAAAAGGCCATATATGTAATAACACAGAAACACACTTATATTATTATATTATATTAATTATATTTAAGTTTAGCATGACAAGAAGTGTGAAGAAATTTCATTGACATGTAGCTAAATATGGACTTAGTGTCTTATTGAAAATTTTCACCTCCTCCCTGCAAAAGTTCTTTAGGAAGTTTAAATAAGAAGAAAATGACACAAATACTATAGTACTTGAGTCATATTAGATTTGAAAAAGACATTTTCATGTCTTCTGAAAGTGTTAGAGATCTTGAAATTATAAGTAAGGAGATGAGTGCAGACAAGTAAAGTCAGCAGAATAAAGATAAGTACATGGGATGTAAAAAATTAGACATTGATGGTAATTTTTAAAAAGTTATTTGTATACAACCTGTTTACACTCAAACAGAGAGATCTCATCAATCATTAAAACTGATTCATGATTCTCAAAGTAAGTGCCTCTTTTCTTTACTTGTAATTTTGCCGAGCCTGAAACATCTGTTCTAAAATTTCCCATATCAACTAAATTTTTGGGAAATTTCAATCCCAACAGATATGTTTCTACCACGAACAAGATTAGACTGAATAAAGTGATGATTTATCCAGGGTCACAATGGCAAATTAAAAAAGATGCACCTAGCTGGTGCCTTAAATGTTGTAGCACAGTGGATCAATCACAAGTCAGCTCTTTACAACCAAACAGGATGTGTGTTTCATAATTCAGTGTCCTTTACAAAAAAAATCTGTGACCCTGGAGAGAAGCACTTGCCAAAGTGTTTTGTTGTTGATGTTGTTTGTTTTTGCTGATTTTTTTTATATTAACCCCTCCCCACTTTTAACATAATCACTTGAAATTGCAAGAGCATAATTACATAACTGTGATATCTCTTGGCTGCACTATCGTGGTAGTTATAAGGATGTGGCAATGTGGAACCTACACAGGAAGCAATTGATCCTGAAGGTTGGTATTTTTCAAGAATTTCTCATTTTAATTAATTGCCATAAGTAATACAAATGCATTTTTAGTTGTACAGTGTTAGAAAATGAGAAACTGTGTCAGAATATGATGGTGCGGCAGAATTACTCTTGTGGAAGATTTTATTTTTCTCAAAAGCATGTTAGTTACCTCAAGAGATTTCAGTCCACTTTTGAAAACAGCCATCTAGAGTTCGCTGTTAATGGAATTAGAGAGGAACCTTATGTAAACTCCAAATTTAGGCCCCTCTATAAGAAGGAAGCCTGGATCATAAGCCTGGCTTCCCACTTTGGGCCCATTTCCATAAAATTCAGAGGGGTTTAGTTCAACATACACTGTTTAAGATGCATCTAATTCAAATAGCATTCTGTAGAGAATCTTCAGTGCATTCATCCTTCCACAAAGAGGTTCTCCATAAAAGCTCTGTCTTTCAAGCCGGATAGCTCCTGTACATGAATAACTTTCACCATAGGAACTCACTGAGGCAGCAAACCCTGTTCTTAGTGTCTTTTCAGAAATAACAGGCTCTTGGAACAATATTCTCTAAGTCCCCTTCAGAAGCAATTAACTGCTTCCAGTACACCTGGAGCGTATTAAGCCTGGGAGAGGCCTTAAAGCTACAGTTCACATTTCACTTCGGTCTGGTAAGAAATCAAAAGGGGGAATTTAAGAAGTCAGCTAATGCTCATTCCATATTTCTGGCAAGCAAAATATTCATAGAAGGTGCTTGCTTCCTTTGGCAAGGGAAACCCTATTTCCATCTTAGGAAGCTTCACATTGTATGAATATTTAATTTCCCTTCACTTTAACCAGAGAAAACGCATAGTAGAACATTTTAAGGGCTTTTCTCAGTTTCCAGCTGTGTGATCTACATATCAACATAAAGATCTATGGCATCTGCTAAGACTACCTGCTTTCAGAAATGACACAGGTGTAGCTATGGTCACCAGCTTGTCACATATCAAGCTATTAAGTGCTAATGATATCTGATGATATACATTCATTAAATCCCCAAATCAATGACAGCTCTGTCTCTCTCAGCATATGGATGATCTAGAGACAAAACTATGAAATTATTTAGTAACCTCTGCAAAGTTAAGGTATATCCTCTGCTGAAGTTTCTGTCCCTCAGACTATTCCAACTCACAAAGGGAGACTATCAATGGGTGTGAATTTCCTCTTCTCTGAGAAGTTGAGGAAAAATCAAACAAACGGAAATGTTTTGAAAATTGAAAAGCAATTAAACAAACATTGAAAGCTCTAGTTTTCTTTTAAAAATAGGATAAGGTTTTTGAAAAGTCCTGGCAGTCAAAGAGGACAAGAAATGTCAGGAGTAAGCACATTTGAGTGCATGGCATTGAGCCAACAGTTTTCATATGCTGATCCTACCGATGATATCCCTGTCACATCTGATCATAGTCCAGGTAAAATCACAAAGATGCAGATGAGATAAACTGGAAATAAACTCTTTGCTTTTGTAAAACTGCAGGAGTCTGAGACAGGTATTACCCATCTAATTGGGATCTGGCAGAAATAGTAAAATACTTATTCCTTATATTAAAGAGCCATGACTCAGATGCAAGCACAATGCACTTCAGAATGAATGTGCCAGTTCAATGTGGCTGGCTTTATTAGCTAATAGAGGCTATAGACAGCAGATCAACCTCTTCCTGGTGAATGGATGAGAACTGACCTGCACTTCATTCTTGTTCCATAGCTTGCCTTGCAACAAGGATCATTTATACCTGTTTAAGGACTAGTATGGTTTTTTTGGTGGTTTAAAAGCTCCATATTAGGTTCAAATGATATACTGTGATGCAGAAAATAATGCATTATTGAGGAGTCAATGACACTAAAGGAACAAAACTAAACTGGAAGGAGCAGTTGACTCCCTCAAGGGCACAGAGATCCTGCAGAGAGATCTTGACCATATAGAAAGATGGGCAATCATTGACCGTATGATGTGAATTTGAACAAGGGAAAGTGCTGGATTCTGAACCTGGGATGGGGCAATGCTGAATGCATGGACAGACTGAGGAACAAGAAACTGGAAAGCACCACTGCAGAAAGGGACTTTGGGATCCTAGCTCATGGCAAGTTGAATTTGAGTCAGCCTGGCAGCCAGGAGGCCCAACCCTGTCCTGGGGGGCATCACCAGCTGGGCAAGGGAGGGGATTGTCCTGCTCTGCTCTGAGCTGGGGCAGCCTCATCTCGAGTGCTGAGGGCTGGTTTGGGTGCTACAATAAAAGAAAGATATAAAGCTCTTAGAGACCATCCAGAGGAGGGCGACCAAGGTGGTGAAGGGCCTCTTCTTGAGGAGAAGCCATATGAGGAGTGGCTGAGGTCACTTGGTCTGTTCAGCCTGGAGAAGAGGAGACTGAGGGGAGACCTCATTGCAGTCTGTAACTTGCTCATGAGGGGAAGAGGAAGCACTGATCTCTTCACTCTTGTGACCAGTGACAGGACCTGAGGGAATGGCCTGCAGTTGTGTTGTGGCAGTTTATTTTGGATATCTGCAAAAAGGTGTTTCACACAGAAGGTGACTGGAATGGGCTCCCCAGGAAAGTGGTCACAGCACCAGCCTGCCAGAGTTCAAGAAGCATTGGGACAATACTCTCAGGCACATAGTGTGACTTTTTGGGTGTACTGCACAGGACCAGGAGGTGGACTCGATTATCCTGATGGGGCCTCTTCAACTCAGCATAGTATATGACTCTATGATACAGATAGACATAAAATTTGGGTAGATAAACTTTCATCTGGCATTCCCTAATAGGTAATCCTGTCTGAAACACTGGCTATTCAACTTTAATGTTCTTTGAACATATTTTTAATAGGCACAATATAAATGATATTCTCTTCAATTGGCATTTCTCCTGGGACAGGAATGCCTCAGAGCATTTTTAATAACGTACTGACATATATATGAATGTAAAGGAAAACTGTCTATTGTTCTTCCACTGGACAAAGAACACTTTACCTTTATGAGAGCACCACAATGTTTTGTGACTCTTTCTAACAAAAAAACAGCTCCAGATGACTGAGAGTGGAAAGAAAGATTAAGGTGACCATGGCATTTTTTGTCTGCTTAATCTTAAATAATGGGATATATCACAATATGCACATACACATCAACTAAATGAAAATATCAACTTAGCTCAACATTTCTTGATCTTACCAGTAACTCTTCTAAGATTGGCAAGGGATTCTGTACCATTTCAGCACACTCAGGAGAAAACAGAGTCAGTTTGGGAACATGGGTGAGGACATGGGTCTCAAGGATAAAACTGGAAGGTTATTCTCTGAACATGACTGGTAGTTTGAAGAGTAGCATGAGTCTTGTATTGAAGTGACTGCTGCTCTCATCTCTTTTTCTGCTGTTTCAGCAAGGTAAGTAGTTGAGCACTGCCATAATGGAAGTGTTCTGAAAGTACTGCTATGCCAACTCTTCAATTACATCTTCTCAATAGATATTGTGTCCTAAATTTAGAAAGGATTTTTTAAAATCAACAAATAAATAAAATAGATAACAATTTCATAGTTCTTTTGTTCCCGATTGGGTAAATACCTTTAGAAGCCTACTGTAATCCTTTAGAAGTTTATTGTTACAATGAAACAGGAATAGAGCCAAATACTTAGAAACAGGATTGGAAAAGAGAAGCTGTATAGGAAAAGGAATGATACATGGACAGCCCAAGACAAAAAAAATAAAAAAAGTTGAAAAATATCTTAGAGGTCTGAAAATTCATTTCACTATGACTTTTGGAAAAATTTATATTTTTGCAGGATTTGCAGGATATACTTTACAATTGAGAGAGAAAGAAAGAGCCTACATATTTGAAATTATCAACTGTAAATGTTTGCATGTATAATTTTGAAGAAGTGTTTCCCTTTGGAAGTTCAACTACAGTAATCATCTAGAAAGAAGTTACAGAATATTTTTATGTTCACCTATACCAATAATTTTACATTTCCCATGTAATATATTTCTTTCTTTTTGTCTTAGGTTTGCTGGACTTCTTCTTTCCCATTCCGTCAAATTACTTTATTTTTTCTTTTAAGAGACTTGAGAAAAGAATGAATTAGTTTAGATCTAGCCTCTGTGAAAGTGGTTTCATTCAGCAAGAAATTATTTTCTTTTAGCTTGCATGTTTAAACTTTTGCCCAGAAGCAAAAGGATGTGGTGTTAGGCTTTTGAGATTAATGCTTTCATTTTGTCTGCTACATTTTGTAGCATTTTTGAAAAGTCATATACAAAACAAAATTGTGTTAGCACTTATTCTATGTGCTGGATTTATGTCTTAAGGGTGCCTAGGAGAAACTTTTTTGGTACCAATGGAGTTTTCACCGGACTTAAGCTTTAATGCTTCTGGAAGATGGTCTTCAGGTAAGTGTTCAGGCCCTGTGTTTGCAATTGGATCCACTTGGGTGAAATCATGCCAAGGCCTGTTCACTTCAAATAACTTGCAGATGACTAATATTTTTGGGTAGTTCTTCAAAGTTATCACTCTACTGCTTTTGTGTACATTGCAGATGCTGTGTGTAAAGTACTTGACATAAAGTTCTGTATATCACAACCAATCAATGGTTAAACACCAGATTTCACAAATTCATCTTTTTGATTCTTACATGTTGATAAACTTGAATTGCACTTACCATATAGTTCCTTGCATGAAAAAGACCTATAAAGACATTGTTTTAGTTCTCAATTGCTCTGACTCTGTCTTGGGGAATGCTCTCCAAAGACCTGAGAAACTGAAGGGTTCCTACCTCAAAGGCAGGATGTGCGTTTGGGTCCTGTGCAGCTGAATGCTCTAGTTGGGTTGTTTACACTCACTAACTGTATTGTTGCATTATTTACACTCACTAACTTACTACTGCTGGCTCTCTGCTGTGGTCATGGGCATTAACCTGTGTTAAGCACCTCAGCCTGAAGGGAGGTCACATCTGAGAACCTCAGGAGGAAAAAAGGCAATCAGAGATAGGTGGCTCCCTTGCCTGGGAGTGCTGATAGATATTCTTATGAATTTCCTACTTTGTGTCATTTACCTGCTTTCAGTGGATACTATTCTCACAAGCCTATTTCTTTAGGAGCTTCAAGATAGCCAAAATGTCTGTCACAGGGTTACAGATTCTACAGAGCAGCACTGTAATTAGATTCAACATTGCAACAACTTACTTTGAAGTCCATTAGGTGGACATAACCTTGTGAATTTATTGCTGAAGACTGGAGAATGGCATACAAGGATAATTATCACAAATGGTGGAAAAAACAGACCAAAAAGATAGTGTCAGGAAAACTAGGAGGTGTCAAAATAAAGGAAGTGATCTTGTAGTGTATAAATAATGACAAACATTGGTACAAAGGTTGTGCTTTTATTTTGAGAAATGAGACAAAGGACCTGACAATACTCACAGATAAATAGAAGCATAACATCCACAGGGGCCCCAACTGCCAGAGGTCATTCTTGAGTCACATTTTACAAGTCACAGGCTTCAAGCCTTCTTTGGTAATATTTCAGCAAATAAAACAAAACTGAACTTCCAAGATTTCTCACTAACCGTAGCAGCTATTCATCATTCTAAATCTCTACTGGCACTTTCAGAGCTTTTCTGTCACAGTCACTGGAGTGGCAGGAAATTCCTGTATGGAGCTTGTCTTTTCAGCCAGCAGTTCCAATTACTTCGGTCCTTGACTGTCGCTTTGACAGCATCACTTCTGAGCCATCCAGCGATGTGATAAAAATTAGGAAACAACAAAACCAACACGTGGCTTTTGAATAGGGTATTTCTTAAAAAGTGTTTGAATACGTGTAAGTTAATTACCATGCTCCATGGTCATAAACCAGAGTGGATTTCATCATTTGTATTTATTTTATCTGTAGTCAAGTGTTTTGTCTTCAAGACCTGTCACAATAACTGATACAATTTCTCCATGTGTTCCTTGTGAGACAGAGTTAGGATTTTGAAAGGTTATTGGAATTATCCTACATATTAATGAGAATAAATGAATTTTTAAAAATAAACATGTATTTTCAGAAATTCTTTGATGTTTTCATTCAACACTCCTATATTTTAAATGTGAACTACTTCAGGTACATGTATAAAACTCTTTTTGAAGTATTAAAAAACCTGAAATAGAAAATAGTTTAATTTTCATCACAAAATATTATTGTTGCTTCTCCACACATGTGCCACTAATTAATAGTCTGCATTTTGAGTATAGTCACAGCCTTGCTATTTGAAACAATTCCATGGAAACAGTTTTTACAAAAATAAAATTTATTAATGTACTTTTGTCCACTGGGCTTGTAGAGACCAATTTCTAGCAGAGTTTGAATAAAACAATGACAGTCCTGCTGAATTCTGTGAAGCCTTAAGACTGAGCTTCCCTTTGTTAAAAATCAAAATGTGTCAGAAATCTACTGACTCAGAATAAAATTGCAGGTTACAATTTCACCCTTGGGCTTAATCAAACATGTGGTGTAATATCAAATTTATTGTGTACTTTTGCTTTGAGCTTTGCTGACATTTCAATGCCATCAGCAGTAGAAATGTCGAAAAATGTGATTGTCTTTTTCTGCATTTGGATATGGTGCCACAGTTCACCTTGGCTTTAACAAGTTTCATGATATTGTCCATTTTTAAGCTGATAGAGGCCATTTTAAAGATCATATTTGTGTATATAAAGAATCTCATATCACACTATGGTTGTTATCATGAACCACTAAAATACTACTTTTGATGTTCTGCTATATGGTTGATTTTAAAGTCCACAGCCCTTGATTACCATATTTATAAATGCAAAGATTATGTGATGGAGTATGATAAATGTATAAATAATATACTGGATACTTTTTTCCTTTCAGATATTTAATTTTACATTTTAGGCCTCAAAGCACACTTTTTTATCTTAATCAAAAAAATAAATAAACCTGTACAAAATATATACATTCAGTATCATGTTGCAGACACATTTTTTTTAAGGAGATAAAAAGCTTTCAAGTGGCTAGGACATGTACATTACACCCATGCATCTGTGTAATGTATATATATTGTTTTAGTGTATGTATGTTAAAAAAAACAACAGAGGTTTGAAATCTTACTTTGTTTCTGTATTTATTTTGTGAAAAATGCTGGTCTTTTAAATCTGGAATTAGTGTTGTATTTTCCGCTATTAAAGTCCAACTTTTTTCAGGCATCTCAGTTTTGTGAAGAAATTTTAATAGTGAATGACATCTTTGATGAATAAATAAAAAGGCAGTTCTTACTCAACAACACCCTTTCTTCAAGTGCCTCACATAAACAGTAAGTTTATTTTTGCACTCACTGGTGAAGCAGGTATTATTTTAAAACCACAAGAGGTGAGACACTGTAGGATAGAGTGTGATAGCCCCTGATGCAGGTGTCTAAGAGCATGTCTGTGCTGAAAGCCCTCTCAAGGCACACACTGACATATGGAGGCCGTGGCAAGAGCAGCTCTCCTGTGGATGCCAAGCCTTGCTGTGGAACAAGAGACATGGGGTGCCAACTCCTTACCTTGGTGGTGTCTTTCAGGACCCTTTGATTCATGAAACCTATCCTGGGATTCCTCATGTGCCATCTAATCAGGTTGGTGCTTAAAACTCCCTAACAAAAGTTTCCACCAGCTAAAATTCCTAGATACCTGTTTTCCAATAGGCTTGTCTCTACAGTGTTGACCCAGTGGACACCCCATTGCTGCAACTGAAAAATGTGTACAAGGACAGTGTTTGTAAAGGACTGACACAAAATTTGCTTAGGACTGCACCAGATTTTATGCCATAATGGAGAAGATACAGCTCTCCTGTTAGCCAGTGCTAAAACTTCAGAGCTGTGTTTTCTTCATATTTTGTTCCTGATGCTCTTTAGGAAATCAAATTCTTGTTTTCTTTCTATAGCTACGAAGTCCATATGAAATGCTACTTATTCAGCTTCGTGTGAATATCAGTGATTACCTTCCAACACAAGTGCAATTCAAAAGATTATTACACTCTGATTAGGTCTTGTTATTATTGTTTGTTTCTAGGATCCTGTTTTTCTGTAGATGCTCATCTGCTGCCTACAGAGAATGCTGGATAGAACATGAAACAGAAATGAGCTTTAAGTGACATTTACACCTCCTAATCTGAGCTATTTGCAATTATTTTATAATCTTACAGGAGAAGCATTAACAGCTGATTGAGACTACAAATGATGCAGGTAACAGCCACAAGGATGAGTCATCGAGAGCCCTCTGTTGCAGATCTGGCTGCAATTCTTCAAATTGTAAACGAAATGTTAAACCTGCTCCACGACTGACTAAATTCTAAACTTCTCTTGGCAGTCCTCCGAAATACAGAGTGACACTGTAGCAGTGAACACTGAATGCTATCACTTCAGCCAAACATCTGTGTCCAAATTCTGGTTTATCTATAAGGTGAGGAAAATTTTGCACCCTGTCAGGATCTAGTCATACTGTAGCACCCCTTAGATTTTTTTAACCTTTCTCAATAAAAGTCAATGGCCATCTCTGACCCATGTAACATTAGTTTTGCCAATGTTATCCAAATTTCCTCTTTATAGTCAGTGTTGCCTGCTGTATTTGGTTTAATATTTTGGCCTTTTTCACACAGTTTAATCTGTAGAGGTCATTCATTGTCCCGTCTGTGGGGCTGAGAGGCCACATACGGATTCTTCTAGGCTGGAGGATCATCTTGACGTCTGGACTGCAGATTGGCCATGATCATGAAAGGCTCAATACAAGAGCTGCAGCCCTAACATGTCCTTTAGTTCTCTTTAATAGCCATATTTTCTGTACTGTGTTCAACCCACCACCTCAGCAAACAGCTCTGACCAGGGCCTCTGCCTGTCACTGCTCTGCACCACCAAGTGACTTGACTGCCCCAGGATGGTGTAGCAAGATAATATAGATCAGAGGGAGGTGTCAAAACCAAGTGGAGCTCTGGGAAAGCACTGAATGTGTTGTCATGTGAGGCAACATCCAAGTGGTTGCTCTGGGAGCAATCATCTGCTCATCCCTGGGCCAGAGAACTGAAAACTGACGCTGACAATTGTCCTCAGCTCAGCAATGTGCATGGACACTGTCCCGCTGCCACTGGCTGGAGCTGGTGTGAAGGTCACTTGCACACAGTCATGCTAGTTTTTGGCTACTGTCACTCTTTATCATTGGAATGACCAAGAACAATTTTAAATTCCACTATGCTGTCCTAATAGCCTTGTACCATGATCTCCCATTATTGCCTTACTATGACCATGCTCTTTACTAGGTATATCAGGAGTTCCTTTAATATCTTCCTATATTAAAATAAAAGGCGTTAATATAAATATTATTGCAAGCAGAAAATAGCAGGCTTTAACTGCTTAGCCTTGTTTTGCAACCAACACAGAAAGCTTAAAATGACAGTAGCTATAACGTACCTAATTTCAAAATTACTGACAGAAAACAAAGCAAAAAACCCCATTAAGTTTGAAAAAACGGAACTACAGCAGAATGAAGAGACTTCTAAAAAGGAATAAACTGGAAATAACATGAATTTAAGACAAACTTGCAAAAGATATAAAAAGATATTTTTTACACATATAAAGAACAGGAAGCTTGCAAGAAGTAAATAAGAGTTTGTAGAGAGAGATATTAGATAATCAGGGTTGTGAAAAAAATATAGGGAAAATAAAGAGGAAACTACTTTTAGCATCTGTGTTAACTGTGGAGAAACTTGGTACTATGTCTGAAGTCCTTGAAAAACAAGTCCTGACATCAAAGCATCTGTTCCAACAAAAGAGTTCATGGAACAAAATCGCAAAGTTAAGAATAAAAGATAACTTAGCATTTCTGAAATTAAAAAATTTAGAACTTTAGAGTAATTTAGGTACAAAGATGCTAGATTCTTTACTACAGTGTGCAACCTTTTTTTAAACTGCTTTGCTACCCAATGAATGGATATTTACATATATGTTGTTGTTAAAAAAAAAAAAATTCCAAGGAGGATCAATGATCTATTGTTTCTCATTTGAACTGGGCAATTACAAACAGAATAGAAGAAAAGTATTAGTAGACATGGAACAAATGTGATCTGTTTGGGCAGAATTAGCATTGCTTTTGTAAAGAAAAGCCACATCTAAAATTTTGCATACAATTCATGGGAGGAGTCAGCAACCACACAGACAAGAGCAATCCAGCTGCCAAAGTTGTCTTACAATGCCAAAAGGCTTTTTACAGGGTTCCTTGCCCTTTTTAGAATGCTTCTCTAAAATAGACTATGCTGCCACTGAGTAGCAGGGAAAGTCTTGGAATAGATGGATAATTGCTGAAAAGTTGGAGGCAAAATAAGTTTATACAGTCTGCTTTCTCAGTTGGGGGAAGGTGCTAGCAGAGAACTATAAAAGTGTGTGCTAGATCTGTGCTCTTAAACATAGTGGAAAATGAAGTAGAAAGATGGGTGGAAAGAGAGATAATAAAGTTTGCTATATTAGAAATTTATTCAGGACAAGAAGAATGAGGACCAGCTGAAAAGGGTTGAAGAACATAATCCTTGTTAATAAAAAAAAAGTGAAATGAAATGGAAATAAATGTTAAATGAGGTTTTTGTGGGGAAAAATAACTTCAGCTCTAGCTATATATATATATATATATATATATATATATATATATATGTATATATATATAAAATTTAACATACACAACCTTCACTCAGGAATTATATCTTCAAGTTACAAAAAGCAGATAACTTTAGAGAAGCAGCTCTAAGAAACAGTCATCTCAAAACAGAAAATATTGTTACACCTCTCTGTAATTTCACAGCGTGAGCTTGTCTTGAACACTGTATATACTTTTTGTTCAGTTTTCCCTCCACTCTCTCCAATCAGAAAGATACAGAGAAGACAACAAGGATGATTACAAGTATGAAACAGTTTCTATATGATTGTAAATTAAACATCTTCCTACTCTTCAGACTAGAAAAAAAAAGACATTAATGTAACAATAGTTTATAAAAGCATCAAGATTATGAAGGAGCTAAACAGGGTATGATTGCGTACTTTCTTTTCTAGAGAGAAAAAGCAGCTATCAGATGAAATTTGAATAAGGCAAGTTTGAAACAACAAAAATCCTCTTCATGTAATGAAGTTATTACAGGACACTTGTGGTGTTAGAAGTTGATATAAGCTTGAAAATTTGGAAGAATGAGCTATTCAAAAAAGCTACTGAATAATAGCAACTACTGAGTTTAGCTACTTATAAACTGACAGTATGAGTGGCCTGGTAGAGTAGACTTAGGATATATAACTTAATAACTTTTTCCACAGCCTGCTGAGAATACTTGGGGCAGATGGTTGATGAAAAAAATCAACATGAGCCGGCAGTGTGTAATTGCAGCACAGAAAACCAACCAAATCCTGGGCAGCTTCAGAAGCTGCATGGCTGGTAGATCAGAGGTGATTCTCCTGCTCTACTCTGCTCTTGTGAGACTCCACCTGGAGTACTACATACAGTTCTGGTGTCCCCAACCTTAGAACACAGAACTGTTGGAACAAGTCCAGAGGAGGGCCATGAAGCTGATAAGAGGACTGGTGTCCTTTCCGTCAGAAGACAGGCGGAGAAAGCTGGGACTGTTCAGACTGGAGAAGAGAATTTTGGATGGAGGCCTTTCATAACAACCTTCCAGCACCTGGAGGTGGCTTACAGGGAAGCTGGAGAAGGACACTTGATCAGGAACTCTAGTGATAGAACAAGGAATGATGGGTACAATTCACAGAATCACAGAATAAACTGAGTGGGAAGAAACCCAAAAGGATTTTTGAGTCCAAGTCTCAGCCCAGCACAGGAGACCAAGAGCCACACCAAGTACCTGAGAGTTTTGCCCAAATATATCTTGAACTCCATCAGGCTTGGTGCTGTGACCATTTCCCTGGGTAACTGCCCAATCACTCTCTGTGTGGAGAAACTTTTTCTAATATCCAGCCTAAATCCCCCCTGACACATCTTCAGGCCATTCCCTTGGGCTCCATAGAGAAGAGATCAGTGTCTGCCCCTCCTCTTCCCCTCATGAGGAAGCTGTAACTGCAATGAGGTCTCTCCTCAGTCTCCTCCAGGCTGAACAGACCAAGTGACCTCAGCCTCTCCTCACACGGCTTCCCCTCAAGGCCCTTCACCATCCATATGTTCCTCCTTTGGATGCTCTCTCATAGCTTTATATCTTTCTTATATTGTGGTGCCCCAAAGTGCACAAAATATTCAAGGTGAGGCTGCTCCAGAGCAGAGCAGAGCTGGGGAATCCCCTCCCTTGCCTGGCTGGTGATGCTGTGCCTGATGCACCCCAGGACACAGGATCCTCCTGGCTGCCAGGGCACTGCTGACTCAAATTCCACTGGCCATCGATCAGGACCCTTTCCACAATGCTGCTTTCCAGTATTTCATTCCCCAGATTGTCCATACATCCAGGGTTGCCCTATCCCAGGTGCAGAATCCATCACTTTTCTTTGTTGAAATTCATGTGGTTGATGATTGCCCAGTCCTCTAACTAATGTTAGATATTAGGAAGAAATTATTTTCCATGAGGGTGGTGAGACACTGGAAGAGGCTGCCCAGGGAGGGCAGTGTGTGTCCCAGGCCTGGCAATGTTCAAAGGCAGCTTGGATAAGGCCTTGAGTAATCTGGTCTAGTGGGAGGTGTCCCTGTGCATGGCAGTGGGGGTTGGGAATAGATGATCTTTAAGGTCCATTTCAACCTCTTAACATTCTATTATTCTGTGGAATATAATTGTTTTTGCAGAGGCACCTTCTCCAGGCTAATATTAGAGACAAGGTAATGAGGTACTTTGAACTTGGTCTTACCTGATTCAGGGATGAGTGTTCTATTATGTTCTCTCCTTATTTTACATATTTCATTAAAAGAACCATTGATTTCTTTATATATTCCTATAAACAGGATTAATAAATGCTCAGTTCTGCTTCATGTTGTATTTGGTATAGTTTTATATCTAGAAAAGTTAATTTAATTGATTAAGATATGCAAATGCACCTCAAGTTTCATGCTATGGATGGAGAACAGGATGTTGTTACTGTTGACAAAAAGAATAATGACATTTTAGTTTTCGGTATTCACTGTAATATTGTTATTAATAATCAGCTTCTTTTGGTACTAAGATCTGACTTAAGACCGCTTATGTTTGATGAGTCAGGGATTTCTTAGTGTTTCTTTGTTTTAAGGAGTCCATTAGCCCCATGAATTAGAATTCAATAAGAAAGTGGAACATGATATATGAGCTACACCTATACAGACAAGCTGATCATTCTCTGTTTTGCTTGAGGGTCCAATTTGTCTGGTTAACATCTGTGAATATACATTAAGATTCAACCTCAGCTAAAAGTACTTTTGACAGAGAAGCCCAAGTGGGAACGAGAACTTTATGCAAGGCTCAACACCTCACCTGCCATACGGACACGGAAGCAGTCTGCAGAAATGCCCTCTGGCTGAGGGCCACAGGGCATTTCCCACTGTGGATTAGAAAGAGGACACTGTCCCTGAGACCCCTTCCTTCTGCCCTAGTGTTTTCTGAGAAGTGACAGAGCAAGGACCTTAAAGCCAACAGACACCACCAGACAGTTTCTCCTGCACAGCTTGATAGCAGCACCCTAACTTCCACAATTGAAACCTGTTTGCTAGCACATTTCATATTTCACATTGCATGCAAATGAATTAATCTTCAGAGCATTCCTATGCAGTAGGTAAATGTTGCTCTTAAATAAAAAACCCCAACCAGCCAACTCATGAGAAGACAGGAGACAGGCAGTGACAGGAAGGCTTCTGAAATTGCCTTGCATCTGGGCTCAGAATTCAGGAAATCTTTTCATTCCTGCTATTGCAGAGAGGTCATCTTGCTCTTTGATGCAGTCTAGAAAATGAAATGAGCTATTAAAGTCTGGATACATTGCCCCATTAAATTAGAAACATTTACAAGCCCAGCACTGCACATAAAACGTAGATAGCACTTTTCATGATAAAACTACAACCAGACTTGGTTTCTTCATTTTGGATAGTGTGACCTGTGGTCTCTCTTTTCCATCTGGCTTGTGGTTTACTGCATTATGTAATTTTACATTCACTTAAAGGCCAGCCAAAGTAAAATACTTTGCTGGAAGTGAGATGTAAACAAATGTTTGATCTTGCCCTGCCATTTTTCTTAGGTCTTCTGCAGACCTGGGTTACAACATGCCAGTATTCATTAAAGGAAATATATATTAGAATCCATACTGTATTGCTCATAAATATTTCAAGGTACCTGCAAACCTAGGTTAAAAACTATCTTGTCTTAGAAAACTAAAAAGACAGCTATTGTACACTCTTCTTCTTAACACTAAAATCATGTTCTGGAGTAACTAAGTGGACACATATGAATATTTATTTACAATGTCAACTTTAACCACTGCTTCTGCATGCTAGCTTGAAAGTAATCAACTAAACTAAGAAAAGAAAACAAGGAATTCTCACAAACCTTGTTGTTCTATATCTAAAATCTAAACTCCAAATATAAATTATTGAATACTTGATAATAAGAGCCTAAGTATTTTTCCCATATTTTTACTTTAAACAGATACTGTAGATACAGATGTAGTCTTTTTGCATTTACATAAAGCTGGTGTTATTAGGAATATCCACATGAGAGAAGGTTACAAAGATGATCCTTGTAAGAAGGTGAATCAGATAGCATATATTGTAATATAGAGTACTTTTTGCTGTAGCTGAATGACATGTTTAGAAAAGCTGATACTTTGATGAGAAGATCAACTGCACAGTATTCTCCCAGAATCTTCTCCAGAGTCTCAATGCAAACTAACATAAGGACACAACATATGTGTCAAGAGAAATAAACACACATTAAACCAGACATTCATTTTCCTCAAACTACACTCTGAAATCATATGCAACAAAATACTGTGAAAAGATAGGAGTGCAAATTTTACAGCAACAGTCACATTTCAGATAAAGAAAAGCTTTTGTATGAAGTTGTACCCACAGTCCCCAGCATAAAATATTAATAGTTCCAGCTATACTGCTTTATAACTGAGGAGGAAGTGCTCCTAGGAGAGAATAATTTGATTTAAAAAATCCTGATGTTCAACAAGTATTTAGTATTTGTAATTAAAAATGTATATCTCTTGGCTAATATATAGGAACATTGGTGAAATATGTTTGATGATTTTATTCAGGTGTGTGATCAGAGCTTAGTATAAAGAGCCTCACATAAAATTGCAAAAGAACTATTGCTGAGCTCATATACTGAGGCAATAAATTATTTTACTTTTAATAACTTGATTGCCCTAAAATGCTCTTCCTTGTTTTTTGTGCAAGGAGGACTCTAGTTAAATGCTGTATTCGCTTGTTCTCTTTTTTTAAAATAGTCTGGGAGGAACTGAGTGTCATTGTCCTTCCCCTTGCTATATGCTCAGGTCAGGGATTTTTTTTTCTCACAGAGCACTTTTGCTTTACTCTGCCTCACCTCCTTACAATGTCCAGAAGAGCTGGCAAGCTGCTTTTGACAACGTGAACCTTACTATGTTCAGTGTGAAAAGGGAGCTGGTTGTGGTCAAATGTGGGCAGCAAGTCGTCATTTAGAAAAGAGCTCCCAACTAATGGATAAAGTATTTTTAAGCATGCTGGAATGGTTCCACAGCCAAGCTGTTATAAATGAATAGGCCTTTTGTTGTGAGCCTTGATCTCTTCCCTCCTTCTCCCTTTCTCCCTCCCCCCACCTCTTTGTCAGGATGAGTCAATATCCTTCTAATTGGGTGTCCTTTCTGGACTTTTTCACCAGATTTTAGGTATTAGGAAAGTTCAAATCCTTAAACACAGAGCCCAGGTGCCCAGAAACTATTTTTTTTCTTTAACAGATTTATTGCTTCAAGAGGCATTCATTTCAGAAGCCTCAACAGTATTGTTATGGAGTTTTTTGCTGCACACAGAAAACGTAAAAGGAACTCAGCTGTACTTCACTGAAATGGCATTATCATCCCAAGAATGAACAAGCTGATTTGTTATGTCTTTAACAAGAGCCCCGTCAACTTCTAAATCATGTTGTGGGATTGTTCTGAAACCGTGGCCGAGTGTGCTTTCAGAGATAACTACCCTGCTACCTTGGTGGAAGCTCTGATTTTGTCATCACATCCTTTCTGACGGCCTGAGGAAAGCGAAAGTGGGTGAAGCCCTCTCTGTCAATAATACCACAGGAGAGAATGGCCAAACTGGAAGGCTGATAGGCAAGACTAAAAATCTGGTAATGGTGCCTCCTAATGGAGACCCCCGCCATGGTCCTGGTGAAGATTATTTACAGGTGTGTTCACTGATTTTGCAAATTTTTGCCTTGAGAGTCTTAACAAATAATAACTATTTGGAATTCACTGGATCCTGGCATGCCAGGATCCCAGACAAATTTAACCTTCCTAGGAAGCAAATTCTGCCATTCTTATTTCATAGGTAATTAAAGGAGACATGCAAAGATTAAGTGTTGTGCTTACAGATGCAGTGAAAGTTTGTGGTAGATTTTAGAAGAGTTGAGGTTTCCTGTGTTAAAAAAAAAAGCAGAAGAAACTATGTTTAAAGAAATGCAGCTGGGACTCAGAATTTTTATAATAAATACTCATGTATTTTACTGTGCAGTCGTAGTCCATCTCCTGTCCTTTCCAGTATGCTTTTTAAAAAACCCCATTAAGTACCATTAAGTATGTTCACCAATTCAGATTTCCTCCCTGTTGTCTCTGTGAATCATTTGTGGATATGAAGTGAAGAAGAAAGATGAAGACAGAAAACTGTTGGAGTAAACAAGGCCTTCTATTCTTTTTTTTTTTTTTTTCCATAATGGTCAGTGAAAAGGATAAACATGCTCTATTTCTTTTCTGACTAACACTCCAGGAAGTGCCAGCTTGCCAGTGGATCAAAGTTACCTGCTTCCTGCTTAGAGAGACTCTCCAAACCTGCCCACCCAACTCTTCAGCATCTTCCACTTTCCTTCCTCATTTCCATTAAATTAAAAGGGTTGAATTTTATATAACTTTAGACAGCTACATATGAGTTCAGAGGAAGAAGGAGAATGATGATCAGAATTGTCATTAGATTAGTTTCCCCAGTTCTAGAAATCACCAGATTACAAACTAATGTTCTGCTGTTTAGTTGTTCAGCTGCAGAAGATATTGTCTCCTTTTAACCTGAGTACCAGTAATAATTTCTTTGTAAAACCCCCACATTAACCAAACATGGCTGGTTTGTATATAGCAGGCTACTGTGTGGGAACGATTTGAGTTTCTTGGTATTCACTGTCTAAATAAATATGAAGTAATATCCTTGCATTGGCCTTTTACTTATAACTCACAACATTAAAAAAAAAAACATCCTCCAAACTCAATTTCAACTTCCTCTCCAAGCTCTTAGGAGATTTTTCCACTAGAGCCTCCCTTCTAATTCTGTAATGGCCTCTTCCTAGGTGTCAATCCTTGCTTCATCTATACTTTTGGGGACTTAAATGAAAGAGGCTTGTTCCCATGAGACCAGAGAATTGCCACCACGCTGGACTTGTTTCCAGCATGTGCTAACAGGCCAGTCTGGCAGATGATAATTGTTACCCTCTCACAGTGGCAATATGAAACTGAGTCATAAATCCTTCCTCAAATCACATATGCTCACACCTGTCTCAGCCCTCAGTTTCTATGCAGGTAACTCCCTGGCAATTATTCGCCCTTAGCCCTGCTCTTAGGGAGAGCAACATTCTCCTTCCAAATTCTATACAAACTTTACCTATGCCTGCCCTTCATGGGAGATGAGCTGGGGCTCTCACCTTCTTTCAGACCTTCAATTACCCAGAAAAATCTGTCTTTTTAATGTTGTTTTTTAAATGTGCTTCTCTTACTGGCTGATGGGAAAATAGTCATGTGGCTGGAATATTCCAGCATCAAATATCTCTTGTGATTATCAAATGCCTCAGCTCCATTTCAGCATTTATGCACTCTCAAAAGCCATAAATTGCTTCGTGTACTCCTCCACTATGAACACTGTCTCTTAATCAAACTGGATTAATAAGTTTAAGAGACAATACCCACAATATATGTGAATTTTGGCAGGTTATGGGAATAATGAGCCAGATGTACAGGAGATCTAAAGAGCAATAAAAAATTGCAAGTCCATAACCTAGAGCTTACACAGCCTGCAGAGAGCAGAAATATGTGCTGTTAGCAGAGAAAGCTACCAACAGGTTCACAGTCATTTACATTCAACATGAAAATGTTTAGATTATTTCTTGCCCCTAGCAAGCTTAGACCTGTTGACAGGGGTAAGTTTCAGTACTGTCTGATATTTGGTACTAACTATATTTTCACTTGGAAAGGCCTTTGTATCCCAACACAGAACTAATATTTTGCTCTAGAAACCCTTCATGTATTGACTTTATAGTATTGTAGAAGAGATTGATTAAATGGTTTAATTCCTGTCATTTCTGAATTTTAAATTTATGTATCAATTATCATCTATACCTTATTTACCCACACTTAGAGAAAATAGTTAAAATATTTTTTTATTCTATTCTGTTCAGGTGCTGTAAGCATTCTTTCTGATAGCTGTCCATAAAAGTCTACTGTACACACACCTTACCACTGCTCAGTAAGTGCATTGGAAATTAAAGTCTTTAACTTCTCACTTATCCCAAAGTACCCAAAGTAAAATTTCACTACATGGGCTATCACAAAGTGCAACATAAGGAAATCCCATCTATGGACAGCAGCATGGAGCATGTGTGTGTTTGTGTTTTGAACCATAAAGCTGTAATGAAAATATTTTATGGCAGGATCCTCTCAGTTCCAGCTCAAGAGTATCAGATCTGTGACCTATGACACAGGCTCTGCTAAACTAAATATGATGCTGACTTGGTTCAGTAGTTCATGGATTCACAAGTGGAAATTAAAAATCTAGGTTATGCTAGATTGCAGGTATGGCCTGTGGTTTGCAAAGACAAGTGAGATATCATAAACTGAACAAATGTAAATCTTCTGATTTTGCACAGTGTATAGTGCAGGTGACAATAGTGCTTTTCCAGTTTTAACAGTTATGTCTTGTTTAATTGACTTAGATGCATGATCAATATCACAAACTGCACATGGCATGCAGAAAACTGATTCTTTCTCAACAGTAATATTTTATGAGATTGGCTGTGGATTTATAAACAGACAAAATATTTTAAAATGAAGGACAGAAATCCAAAGATAGAAAGACATAAGTAGAAAGAACCTAGTCATAAATTAATGAAACTAAACATCCTTCACACATTAAAAAAATAAATTTTAGTACTGATTAATGCAGTGAGAAGCACAATTCCATCCCATTGATACCATATTGTCATTTCAACCTGAACTTGCAATTTTCACAAGTTTCAGTATTTGTCTTTGAAACTGTTACCTGTCATGCTTAATGAAACTAAGTGACATTTGTATTTCTTTTAGTACATTAATATAATTAGAGTTTTAAAAAATCCACTTCAGGGTTAAAATAAATCATAAAACTTCATTAATTATTGCATGATAAGAAGTCCAGCTTGCTGGATTTTTTAGCAAAGTACCATAGGTTTATGCTACTGTTACTTTGTCTCTTTTAATAAATATTGATTAGGATTAAATACTTTATAACATATCTTTTTCCATTCATGAGTTCTAGGCATCCACCTTCACAAATGAGGATAAATGTATAATCTTGTGGTCTAGTGTAGCATATCCTTAGTGCATGCACACTGTGAGTGTAAACTACAGGGGTCTAGACAGACACACAAACATTACAGAGTATGTACAGAAATCTGTCGTGTATTTTCTTCACTTTGTTTTACCAAATTCCCAGATTGTGTATTTCCCTGAAAACTGTAGAGGAAACTATTGCAGCAGTTTTCAAATTGCTGTATCCATGTGTCAAGAATCTGATTTTTTTTTGGTCAGTGTGAGGCCTAAGTCACTCTACTGTTCCCAAGATCAACCACTTACATTGAGAAAAAGACAAAATATCTTCTGCTTTATTTTAAGAAGCTTTCCTGTGTCATGACATCTTGGTGCTATTTATTAGTTCTCATTCAATCAGAAATCTCATACAAGAGGAGAATTTAGTATGTGATAAGGCATGAGAAGCTTTGGATGCCATAGAAGAGTTATTTGTTGGCATTAAACGGTGGAAAACTAGCATTTCTAGTGTTTCTGCTTAGCTTCATGTTTTGTATTTTCCAACTACAGTTTTATATATATATAACAAGAAAATTAAATGGCTGATAAATTCTATGTTTCTGAAGATTAACTTCCATATTTTTCTCATTGTAGCAAATAATTTAAGTTTTTTTTTAAATTCTTAACACACTTGCTTAGGTTATCACTGGTTATTAAGGTGATTTAGTCTGCTGGCATTTATATCTTGGAACATTCTCTGAGAGAGCAGCTAGTATGTTAGAAGTATAAAATAACCAAGTACAAACAATCTTATTTTATTTACAACAATAAAAGGAAAACAAGCCCACACCTCTGACCTCAAAATAACTTATTTTATAAGTTTACAGGAGCCTGTTTATACATCTTATAAATATAAAACAATAGGAAATAAAATTACACTCTAACTTTAAGACTTATACAGCTTTTTCATTAATACTTTAAAATGTTTTAAACAAACCACAGAAAAAGTAAAAGAGAAATAAAGGAATTTTACACTGTAATAGGCTCCTAGAGTAAACTAAAATGTAATAACTTCTTTTAAAGGCAAACCACAAAAATTCCAGTGATTTTATGTCCACATACAAACATACATTCTTTCTCTCTCAATGATATGCGGCAGACATTACACATAGCAGTGAACAGTATCACTGTGCCACCATTCACCAGGCAGGACTGCATCTCCTAGATGGATCCAAAACTACCAGCTATATGGGAGTCACTTTAAACCTCATTTGCATTTTCTGTTTTTATCAGTATTTTAGCTGAGGTATTATGAGACCTTGTGTAAATATTTGGTTCTTGCATAGTAGGTGGTTTAGAATTGCCATTAATTGGTAGAAACTACAACAGAATACTTTTTGGAGTTAGTATCTCTGTTGTGATATTAGAAATATAAAGCAGCTTTCAGTATTGCTTATTAAAATAATACAACTGAAATTATTCTAAAACTAATGGTCAGTATGACAACTATATAGTCCTTGAAATGGTATAGGCAATTTCCTTTTGTGTCCTTCCAGTTATTTCAGCAACTCTATAGAATGAGGAAGGAAACTGGGCTAAAGGCAATTGGTCCTTAGCTTTTCTTTTCCTTCCTGGGGAAAATCCCCATCCTAGCAGCACAGTCACAGAATTAGACCCGACCTGGACCTAATATTTGTATAACTTTCATTTTTCTAATTAAGAAACTGAGGCAGAGGACTATTTTCCTCCATTCCCTGTTTTCAAAAAGTAAAATGGTGTCTTTTTCCACCCTTGCATGGGTTGCCAGAATGGTCACCTGTCAATGTAGACAGACAATAACTTTTTGATACAAATGAAGTTTTGTAATTGTGTTATTGTGTAATATTATTCTGTAAATTTAGTTCTGTTCAATGTAGAGAACTGCATGTTCCTGACAGGCAACAACCCCCTCCATTATTTTAGGCAAATAAATAAATAAACAAAATCATGACAGTTAAAATACTAGTGGAACTAACTGAGAATAATATTTATATTTCTTTATTCCTATCATCTGCATTTTACATGTATACTATCTAAATGAGCACTTGATGCTAAGGGTTTGCTCCAGTCATCTATATGGATACCCAAATTAAACACCAGGAGCATATCTATTCGGGCAATTAAAAGATCATGATACAGAACAAAAACCCTTCCAAAATATTTTACTTCAAGAAAACTATAATTCCCAATTGATGTTGTACTGGCAATTTTTTTCTTTTTTTTTCAGTTGTCAACATAGGGGTGAGAAATAACTGCAAGATAGCACAGTTGTGAGTGAGAAGCATGAGAAAACAAATTCTGTTTCTATGTATAGCAATGACTTTTTATCAACAATTTGGCTGTGCATTCAGTATTATGGGCTCATAATATGCAAATGCATTTGGCTGTTAATACACATTCACAGCTTACATGTTAGTGATTCCAAAGGAACTGTTACAATATATGCTCTGAATATGTATGAGGAATAATACACAATATGGAAGTAAGAGCATTCTATATTATGAAAATATAAAATAGAATGCACAGTGTTTTTAATAGTCATTCATAGTGTAGTCTCTTGCAGCTCAAAAGGAGCATCTGTACTCTGTATTATCAGCTCATATTAAAGATGTACAGAATTAACTAAATTTTTATAGATCTTAGGATGTGTTACCATGACCTCACACAGCAATATAACATATAGTCTTCTGTTCCACTGCATTATTTATTCTATTTGTAAAACATTCTTGGTTCAGTATTTTCAGATTTAAAATCTTTGGGAACAGATTGATTAGATACTCTTTTCACATAGAAATATTTTTGGTTTTGTAGAATTCTAGATAAGGTATTTTTAAAAACATCATTTGATATTGGTGATTAGTTTGATACTGCTGAGAAAAGGTAATGTAAATTTCATGAATACTCACAATTGTAAGGAATGTGCATGAAATACTAATAAAGAATAATGCCAGATCCAGATGCTTCTCAGGGTGGAAAAGCATAAGGAGCCTTGTTAACCAGAAAAGCATCAGAAATATTTGGTTAAATTTTTTTTGTTGTTATATGCTATAAATACAGCCTCTAGGATTATGAGGACTAAATATTGCAGGCAAATTCATTAAGTGATTATAAATTCACTAAGTCTCTATATAACTCATATTACAATATTCTGTGTTAAGCTAGCTACACTTTTTAATCAATATTCTCTTAAAATTCCTACCCAGTTAACTCAAAAGATGCTGTTGCTCATCACTTGCCTTTGCTGAGATGATCTTTAATGTCACTACAAGTTCCAAATAATCTTCCATGCCTTAAAAATTGGTACAGAGTTTGAAAAATTAGTTTTTGCTCAATTTTATTTCTTCTGATGTCCTAAATAAGTTTTTTATTAATGAAGGTACAATATTAACTGCAAAGAGAAAAGCTGAATAACTGAAGGAATATATGCAAATTAATTAACTGTTGCAATCCAGCACAGCTGTAATTGTATACTGAACACTTCTTGACTTATTTGTAGGGATGTAATGAATTACTAGTTAACATTTTGTTGTGATGAACCATCATTTTCCATGCCTCAATATATGATCTGTTATTTTTCATGAGATCTATTACCTGCCTGAGTGAGCTACTTGCTTGAGCTTGCTAGGGAACAGCTGAAACTACCCTCAGCCAGGCCATGTGATGTGCTTTGCCCTAAGCAGGACAAAGCTTGAGCTGAATTCATCTTCATGCAACTCCTTGAACTTCATTGGAGTTACATCAGAAAAAAATTAATCTCGGTGAATCTTCTTTGCTTGACTTAATAATTCAATTTTAATGAAATCTTTACCACCTTTGTTAGACAATATTTTACAGAAACTATTTCTTATACTACTATATTTCTTATACTTAGTCTAAACAGAAAAACAAAATGGAGAAAAATACCTTGAGCTGTCAGAAATCATTAAACCTCATACTCCCTTTCTCCCCACTATAGAGTCCATCCCGTGGCAGAAAAACATCAAACTTGGATAAGGATTCTTTATCACAGGAAAACATCTTGCCCCCAGGTACAGCCTTACTGGAACAAGATGCTCCTCTAAAAGATAATGCATATCTTTATTTCAGTTCTGGTTACAGAAGGAGTTAAATCTGCATGTCTCTAGTTTCATTTCAGACATCGACTGTTTATTTGTTTCTGTTAGTGCTCTTTGGAGTGGATTTCCTTGGCCTAAAAGGGGGCAGTTGCCCTGCTAGGACCAGCTGGTGTCTAAGGCACCATCAATCCCACAGCACTTCATGCTTTATGAAGTACAAATCCTCATCTACAACACAGCTGCAACCAGCTTTGCCCTGGGCACCTGACAATTTACATGGCTTTTTAAAGGATGCTTTCGCAGAAGGGTAATACAAAAGCTAGGTCACAAACTCCAGGAACCAAAAGTACTCCAAACCAAGCACAATAGTGATCTTCAAGTTCTCTTTTACTGTCCTTTTATGCATATATTGTGGGTATTTCTGCTTTTAATCTATATTTAAAAAAATAGTTTAAAAAATTTATAAGGCTTCAATTGTAATTATGTTAGTTTTACAATATAATTTGGTTTTAATTCCAAGTTTTTTTATTTAGCCCTTGTAAGTATAACTGTCTTTCCATTTCAGCACTGCTGCACTATAAAATATTTAGGACAGAGATCCTGCCATGATCCTAATACTGAAAAAACTGGTGAAGTTTAGAATAATACACACATGTTAAAATTACATATTACAATGTTGAAAATCATGTTCTCAGGCATAGCAGAAGAATAACTTGAACTCACAAGTACCGAGGTACAAGCAATCAATCACAAAAAAGATTCAATAATATTATTGCCCATTATTCAGAACTATTTAAGGGTGTTAAAAGGGAAGCAAAATGTCTTCGGTTCCTCCTGACAGAAGGAAATGAGCATCAGTTAAAGAACAGCCTTGGGGAAGGAAAGGGTAGTGTTAGGATGGAGGGAAAATTTGAGTACCTAGACCTTCATTGATCCCTAAGTAATTGTTATTGACCACATTTTTTATCTGAAGAGTTATGTACAATTTTCCTACAGCATTTCTGAGATGGGGCGTCTCTGCCACCCGCTACTTCCTCCAACACAAACTATTTAAAATCCAAAAACCCCACAAACACTAAAAGTTTGCCTTGGAAAATTCAAACTCAAAATATAGCTTGAATTTTTTAATAATGTGAGTAAACAACCTCTGCAGCTGTTTATTTTGGAATGTTGTGGGCTTACTTTAAATAAACAACTTGCATCTTTCTGGAACAATTTATTCTGTTCAGGGACAAGTCTATTTTGACTGCAGGTAATATCTTTTGTATGGATTGTGTTGGAGCTCAGTCTAGGAACAGTTGATTAACAATTTTGTTAACCATCCTGAAAACATGGGATTATATTGTTCATTTAGTGCACTTTTAACAGAAGTGTATTTTAAAGAATCTTTATAATAGGGGAAGATACTTGGACTGTGTTTTCCATGGTGATGGGTAGTGTGGGGTTTTTTTTTTGCCAGGTGTGGTTTTGTGTTTTTTTTTTTTTTTTGTTTTTGTTTTTCTGGTGTTTTTTTGTTTGTTTGTTTAGGTCAGGGTGTTTTTTTTTGGTGGTTTTTTTTTTTCTTCCTTTCATGAAATGTTAGCTTGCCTACAAACTATTTATTTTCTATTTACAAGGCTTTTGAATTTCTCTTTACATCAATCCTAAGATTTGCCATCAATTGTCTACAAGACCTGAATTTTATTGTTTAGTAATCAGACTATATCAGAATACATTTGTGCAACAGCCAGTAACTTGGTTGCTATAGTAAGATACAGTATACCTCAGATTTGTAGCCTACTTGAAAGGCTGATGGTGTTAGGATCTGAACTGCCCACTTCCTGAGAATTGTCAACAATATTTTACAATGATATGTATTTTACAGGAAAGTAATCCAACAAATATTTGAGATTTGCTGTGCATTTGTTATAAGTACGCTGTACAGGAAGTACCAATGAGCTTTGCCTATCTGTGGTATCTCATTAACAGGAACCACATCTGGACCCATCTTCTTAAAATCACAGCCTTTGGTATGCAATGTGCTGCCTATTGCATAATATTTTTAATGTACAATTTCAGTGCATTGTGCTTTTTGTGTATTGAATTATCTTACCTTTTCTTAATCGGATTTTGTTTAAGACTGCCTCCGACTGCATCTGTTGTACTGTCTGCTGAAGATCCTGTAAATTCACTTAGTTAGAGCTTTAAACTCTACAACTGAACCTTGTCAGGGTGACCTCTACCCATCACCTTTTTAAAGAAGATAAACTGAACGTCATGGGAGTTTACCATGTGGGTTTCACAGATAAGGTTAAAAAAACCCACCAAAATACCAACCCTGGGTGGTATCAGCTCTCCATAGGCATTTATTATCCAATGAAATATTTTGGAAGCAGGGTGTGGTTGGCTAAATTATTGCTCGTCCCACAGCTCTCCTCTATGTTTCCAGTTTCAGAGAGAAAAACACAAGCTTGTATGTTGAGAGTGAGTCATAACCTTTCTTCTCCTACTGACTCTCTTGGGAGTTTGAGGTAAGTCATTCTACCTTATGTTTTGATCACTCTGCCCCCAGGACAGCAAGGAGGGGAATGTGGAAAGTTATGCAATGTTTGCATAGATGAAAAGTGTAGATATAGACACCAACATTATTATTACATAGTAAAATAATAGCTTTGTTGGCCCCAAATGAATTTTTTTCACACAGCTTCTTTTCTACATAAAACATCTTTTTTCTCCCCCATTCGCTATATAAATGTTTAAAGAAAAACTATGCTGCACCAAAAAAACACCTTAGGTTACTGAAATACTAAAAAATTATAGTATTTTTCAGAGGAAAGCATGTGCACCTTTCATCACACTTCTCTTCTGCACCAACAATGACAAAAATAAAGCTGTAGAGTGGTGCAAAATTACTGATGACTTCTGAAATAAGAGTTAGCTCTGAAGGGTGTGGAGTTCACATAGAACTGGCTCCTAGTCAGGTATTTACACTTCATCCCGGTTGTTTTGCAAGCATGTCAGGGAAAGGCTAAACTTTAAGAAGTTAACGTTTAAAAACTGAGCATATTGCTTAACATGTGTGATATCAAAATAAATATCTCTATCAGATATAGTCTCTCATGTTAGGATGCTGACAGTCTATAACTTGTATATTTTATATTCCTACTTTTGTTTCTTAAAAAATATATTTAGATATCTCACTGGCATGAGACATAACAGTAAACCTAGCATATTTACTAAACCATAATAAGATAATCTGCTTGTAAATTTTAAGGAAAATACATTTTAAACCTGGACACACTTGATTGAAAAAGGTGACATACTGTGTTCCCATAAGCAAGGCAAAGCCTGTATAGACACCAGCACATGTGTGAGCAATAATCGCAGTACCCTAGGCTGTGGGCAAGAACAGGGCATAACACTGATGATCACATCACACTGTGGCATGGGAAAGAAGTGTTATTTCCCATATGGAGAAAATCCCGGTAATACTACTTGGCAGCCGGTAGCAGAGGAAGTAGTTTGCACTTAAGGGTTCTACTTTTGAAAACTGCTTGTTCTATTCCTCGTGTTGAGTATTTGTGTGTGCCCGCTGTGAAGCCCCTTCAATGGATATCTGTGCACGATGCCAGTCGGGGCAGGGGCAGAAGGGCGGTACGCGCGGCAGGGCCCGCCGGAGGCTGCGGGGCCCGCGGTGCCGCACGTGCCGCTCCGCGCTCCGAGGCGCAGCCGGTGGCGGGCGATCCGCGGCACGGCGGCCAGCCCGGGAACCAGCGCCGCTGCCAGCGCCGAGCTGCACGCCCTGCCCGGCCTCGAAAGCCTCCCTTTCACATTCTCCTGGGGCTTTTTTTCCCTTCTTGCCTACTTCTGTCTGACGGGTTACGGTCTCCTGGGGGAATTTCCATGGCTGGGGGCCCGGCCGGGGCCAGCGCGGCGCCCCGCGGCCGGCCGGCCCCGCTCAGCCCAGCCCAGCCCCCGGGCCCGTCGCTGGCGGCGGGCGGCGGGAGCTGCACAACCGCCGCCCCGAGCCGCAGCCGCCGCCAGCCGGAGCGGGCTGCTTCATTGTCCGGAAATGATGGAGAAGGAGTGACTGCGGCGGCGGTGGGACAGCGGGTGTGAGTGCCAGGCTGTGCGCGCCACTCACGGGGGAAGGCCCGCGGCCGCGGGGCGGGCGGCGCGGAGGAGGCGGCTGCCGGGCCGGGCCGGGCGGCGGCGGGGCGGGAGCGGCGCGGAGCTCCCGCGGCCGGGGCGCGGCGCAGGGCCGGGCGGAGCGGAGGAAATGCGGAGGTAGGCGCGCCGCGCTGCCGGCCGGCTCCGCCGCGGCCGCCGGGCCCCCCCCGGGCACCTTCAGGGCCGCTCCCGCCCCTGGCCCCGCGGGTGCTCGCTGCAGGGGGCGGGGGGCGCGCCCGCCGCCGCGCCGGAAAGTTCCCGCCGCTTCCCTACTGTCCCTCTTCGGTCCCTCGCCCCGAGCCGTGAGTTTTCTGCGTAAAATACATTAACGAGTCCTTTCATTTGCTTGTTCCTTCAGGGTCGCGTGTTAGTTTTGTTGGAGAGGGGTGCAGGCTCTCTGTTACTTGGCGAGAGAGCTGGCAGATGTCCCAAGTGAGAGAACCTCTTCCTCCGGGGCCTGGAGGGCCAGAGCAAGCTCCGACTGAAAACAGCTCTTTGATCTCTCTCCCTCGAGGTAAGTTGCTTTAAAGTTTCTCCGTAATTGTTGCGCGTTGTATTTGAATGATACATTTACTGATTTGACTAGTGGGTTTTAACCCCTCTTTTTTTGCCCCTCCCATATGTAGTGTATCTCTGGAGCACTTTCGCTTCACCATTTTAGTGTTTTAACCCAAAATTCCCATGAAAAAATTAACCAAAAAAAAAAAAAAAAAAAGGAAAAAAATTGCTGCTCTCAGCCCTGATTTTCAGTACTTGAAAAACTGCAGTCATTCAGAGGCAGATGTTGCTCCTTAAATATCGCTTTTGTTTTTCTCACCTTTGTGTTTGTGTTTAGAAATTCTTTCCTGTAAAGCTGGCCTTCCAGGTCTTGAAGTAAATTATGGAAGTTAGATCCAATAGTGAGAGCCTTGTTCAGGTTGGAAGTCACTTTGCTGTGTTTTTCTTAGATTACTCTGTGATGCTGCAGCTAAAATCAGTCTCTGAGAATATAACTTGTTTCATATCAGCTGTTCAAAAGGTTATTTAAAAGTATGTTCATCTTAAATTATTTATGTCTTATTTGCTTTTGAACAAATTACACTGATACTCTGATCATCTTGATGTAGAGAAGTTTGACAAAGTATATTTTAGGTTATCCTCAAAATTGGGAAGCATGCTTGCCTGTCAAGTCCTGGTCTGTGAAGATGAGACTTTTCTTTGTTTATTTATTTACAGCTACAATTTTCCAGAATTCTGACAGGAGTTTAAAAAGTCTCTGAAAAACAGACAAATAATCTTGTTCAAGAACTGTAACTTTATTCATAACTGGTTAACTGGAGCACAGCCTGGTAATACAGTTGTGCAACTGTGGATTAAAAGTGCAGTCTTTTTTTGTAACTAAGAAAATCAATAGCTATGTGTAATCAGAGCTGAAGACTTGTTTCAGAAACCAGAAAGTATCTGTAGCTAAGTGAAAAATGTTTTGCAAGGGGGCTTTGCAAGTTGGCTTATACTTATCTTATTGTTGGATGGGTTTTGGGGTTTTTTTTGTGCTAGAGAATGACTCATAACTTCTAAACAGTAAAAAATAATAATAAAAGAGATTAATTGCAGAAGATCAAGCATGCAGAACTGAACTTCTAGAATCACATTTTTGCCAGAAGCATCAGTACCTGTGATATATGTTTCTTTTCAGTGTGTTGTTTTTATTTGCCATGTGGTCAACCAGCCACACTGGTCAAATTCTGCATGTAGGCCATACATCAAAGTTACTGAAGTGGTAAGTCAGTGAACTAACTAGCATGGAAGTGGTCTCATTCTCACAGTACCACTTCAAACATAGTGTTTACTGTGAAGTGAAAGTCCTATGTATGATTGTAAATACATGCTTTTTTAAATGAAAAGTAAGGGAACAAATACTGATCTGTCCCTGACAAGTAATGTGCAGAAAATCTAAATGACACAATTAAACCTCCCAGCTTTCTGAGGGATCAGTAAGGTACAAATAAGCATTATGATTATGGTTTGTTCACTGGCCACACCTATCGAGGCACATGCTCAATTTTAAAGCTTATGTAGAGTTCACATAAAGACAAAGCAGAATTCTGCATTCAAATACATTATTTTTATTCTAATGAACTTATATTTAAGGATAATATGGATTTTTAATGTGGATATTTGTTGCTTTTTTCTAGTCTAAGTTTGTTGGGGAAGTGGGGGTGGAAAGAGGAAAAGGTGAGTTCATAACATTTCCAGTCAATATTCCAGCATTTCTGTTGTCAGCTTTGTGGTGTGTGGTTACAGAGTAAGGTAATTCAGATATTCCAGGGCTGAAAAACTAAGATAGTATGTCTGGGACTTTCAACAGCCCCTGTCCTTCTATTCTGTCCCCAGGACATCCAAAATTACACTGACTTCTCTAGAATTTGGTGATAATTTTAAAAGCTTTGATTGAAATTCATATTATTGACCTATAAATTACTTCATATATTTACAGTGAGATATTTGAAATCTGGGTTGACTTAGAATTAAAGATTCCCTAATCAGGAAAAGATGGCTTATCTTGTATGTATAATAAAGTATTAAGTGCATTCTAATGAGAAGGAATTTCTCATTTGTAACAGCATACTTTAATGTGCTTTATATATGTTTAACTGATATAGACACCTTGTCCTGGGAACAAACTTTTCCTCTTGTGTAGTTCTGTGAGGTATCTTCAAGAAATCCAGATGTACAAAGGGTTCCTTTTGCTTGCTATCATATAGATTCAGATGGTGAAGAAAGGAAAAGAAACTTCAGTTGAATTTTGAATATTCAAAAATAGCTATCCCACAACATAATTAAGGACCAGGCAAACTTAATAAAGCTTAGGCAGTATGCAGGAATATTCATCAGTTGTGGACATGGTGAAAACTGGGTTGAGGTGCAATTTGGCCTACAGATGTGGTATGCTCTGGCTTTCACAATTTAAAAGAATTTTTCTGTGATAGTTTAACCATTATGCTCTCTCAACATATCCCCTGTCACTGTTCTTCCTTGTTAGTTCATTTTTCAATAAATGCATAAATATTGGTGAGACTCTGAATGCCACCCATCCACAATTAGTGGGCTGTGAGAGAGAGCAAATGAAATCATGGCATCTTCTTTTGTGGCAATGTCAAAATTCAACTTCAGTCCTTAAAACATTATCTATGTCAGTGTGGTCTGCTGCTCTAAGAGAGACTGTAGGGTGGAAGGTTTAATGTAATTTCTGCAAACATGTTAATTTCTGCCACATCCTTCCAAAAGTGTAGCTGTGCTTGTGCACCCTTGTTCAAGATCCTAGTGATGCCTTCTTTCTTCCCTTACTCATGGACCTTGGAACTAAATTATGATTGCATCTACTTGTGTGATGTAGTCAGTGAATAGTGCCATGTCTCTGATCAGACCACTTCAATTTGATTGTGATCAGGTATTTCTCAACTCATAGGTATCAAAATAATGTCCCTGAGGAAGGAATGTTGCAATTCATGACCATTGGACTCTATGTGTTAAGGAAAATGTTTCATATATTCAAAATTACGGTGTGATTATTGCCTGGACTATGGGTATGATTTTTTTTTGTTTTTAATCCTCTGCATTTGAATAAACCATGAGAGAAATAAACAAGAGAGAAATTCAGGGCTATCATCTATAGATTATTTGGAATGCTTTTGTCTTTGCTTTTCGGTAACTATAAGCTAGAATAACGAAGGAATAATATTTAGCTTTCTCAATTAAAAAAGAAAATAAAACCAATAACTAACAACTTATTACAAACTTGAGACTGATAATTTCACTATAGTAAACCTTTAGATGATGGGAATTCACTAGAATTTTTTATTTTAATGGGGTGGGGAGGATGGAGAAATTGAGTAGAAATATCAAGAATTAGATTCTATAAGTGACTGTTCTCTCTGGTGCAAATCATCTCACTGTTGCTGGATGGAGATGCAGCTCTGATTTGGTATCTCAAGAAACCATATGCAGCAACTAATACTTCCATTTAGAATATGTACAAAGTACTCCTCTTCAAGAATGTGATTCTAATCTTCATGTTTTCAGTGCTTAACTGTTTTCATGATGAGGAACACGAAGGGAATCTGATGGCTAGATGAGATTGGGTGACAAAAGACTTAATGCAGGGGATGTTTGGATGTTCTTGAGGCAACAGTGATTGCTATCACAACAATTATTCCACTTTACCAGCAATGCCTCAGTGTTATGAGTAATATATTTTTATTTTAACGGTTAACCAGTGTACTCAGATTGCTCAAACTTACCAACTATTTCCTCTATAATTTCACTCCCTCTTGCTATCTGACAAGAGCTGGGAGAATCTGTATTGATTTGTTTCATTGCTATGTGCCAGTACTGAGGCATTTATTTAATATTGCTGACTAAAATATCTAAAACTTTGGTAAATAGATGTCTGACTTTAGTTTGTCATGAAAGCATATGTCTGCTTTCAGTTTCACGTGCATACCGTTCCAGTCAAGTGATTCATGCCCTCATGGGTGTGATACACTTGTATTTCATAGAGTTGACTGTAAAGGCCTTGTATCAAGTTTGAAATATTTTTGTTCCATCTTACATCACAGGTTTATTTTATATCACAGTAATTCTCCTTAAATTCAGCTCTGGGCTCTCAGAAGTTAGATTTCTCTTTGCTTTAAACACTTCTTTGCTTTTCTTTTTTTTTTCTTTTTTTTTTTTTTCCCTAGTAAGTAACATTCAGCAATGAGTGTGTTATCCTACTTTTTTTTATTTGGATCAGCCATGCAGTTTTGAAGTAAATCTGTTCACCTCTACTTTGATTTGCATTGTGGAGTGATCCTAGGGAGTGACCTGGATGGGATTCCTTTTGCTCAAAATAATGTGAAAGCTGCAGGAATGTGCCTAATACACTCCAGCCACTAGTAAGCCTTGAATCTTTAAGATTATATCTGAGAACTAGTTCAAAGTAGAAAGCCCCTGGAACATGTATTACATGGAATATTCTTAAAGTTAACTCTTTCACTGTACAGGCCCAGTTTTATTGGCCATTGCTAGTACAGCCATAGCTGCCAAGTATTGCTTAGCACTTGCATGAAACTGGTTTTGTATACATGTGAAACTTCTTTGGATGAATGACACACGTGCATAACTGACTGTATAATTAGTATGATTATTTGTGAAAAGGCTTCACTTATATATCTGACCTTTTGAACACTTTAAAATAATGCAGAATACCTATTTGCACATTGCTGTCCATTTTTAATTTATCATGACTCAAATTTGTTCATGGCTGTCAAACTTCTAGTGCTTTCATAGTTATTCCATAGTTTGCACCTGGAAAATCCTGTGTAAGAGTTTTCAAAAAAATTGCTCAGTTAAATTGCTCTAATTTTTGAGAAGCTATTTTTTTCTGTGGCACTTCTGGAGCCGTTGAAAGTTACAACGAGATACTTAAGTGAAAACCACTGAACTTAAATTAATGCGAATAAGTTTTTTCTTTTTAAGTTTTAAAACAAACATCTAATTGGAGGCTTCCAACTCCATAAGTCATGGATTATCAGTATTAGTTAGATGTCATTAATGAAATGAAATTGTTTCAGGTAAATGCTGGAATAGGTATTCTGTTACACCAACTATTGAATTTATTTGTTATATAAGATGCCTAAAAGTTTTAGGCATTTCATGAAGTAGATGGTAGATGTTACTGTTAATGATTACACTGTGAAATGTGATTTTATCAGGGTTTCTTTGTGCTATTGTTGTGAACAGTGGAACTTTCAGTAGGAAGTAGCATCCTTAGTGGTTCCTTGCCAGCAAGGTTATTAATGAACAAAGGAAGTGTTCTAAATGCAGTGTTTGCCACATGCTCTTCAATCCCTCCCAACAATTGTAGACAGAGAACTGATTGTTACATTTCCTTTTGGGAACATTCTTTGACTTTTTTTATTTCTCACAGATCTACTTATGTGTTTGTGTTTATGTTTTGTGGCAATTGATTTTCTTTTGTAATTGCTCTTTCCTTTGAAGGACAAAATTTCATTTGGGATAATTCGAACCTGGCACATTTATTTTTAAATCTGCATCTACTTGTTGTAGGAAACACTCAGGCCTTCTGATGGTTCATCCCAACAACTAGGTCAGCTTTAGGTGCCTAAGTAACTTTGTTAATAACTTTTAGGTGCCTAAGTAATTTTGCTTCCAAATCTTTCCTTCGCCCCCACAGAACAAAACTGTTGGACCACCATTTGTGATTGCATTTTTGGAGATCAGTGATCACTGGGCCAGTCCATTTTTCTTATTTCTCTCTCCTTGATGAGAATGATGCACTCAGGTTTCCAGAAACTTCTCCCAACAGTTGTTTTTTTCTTTACATGCTGTTTGGAGCAGTCCACCACCTTGCTGGTGAACAGAAAATGAATGTCATAGTGGCAAAGGCTTTGGTTGTTGCAGCAGTATTCATTAAATTCATTTTATATGCAAGCTCCTAAATTTTATAGACAAACTCTAAACCTGTTTCTCAAGTCCAGTTTGTCATTTTGCTGGTCATGCACTCTAATGATTCACATTCTTGGAAGAGATGGCTGAGTCAGTATATAAGGTTATGTGTCATCTAATGAACAGAAATCAGCTGCCAGTCAAACTCTGAGGACATGCACCTAATGGGGACACTTGTTTCCATTTTTGTTTTGTGTATGTTGTATGCTTCATGATACATGATAGCACATGTGTTAAATCACAGAGACCCATTTCTGAACAAGAAGATGTGATGTGGCTCTTGAGGGCAGCTGCTATGTGAATGTATCAATAGACAAACCCTTAAAAAAGAAAAGTTGGTTGTTTGCCAGACTTGAGCTTTTTGAGCTCTATCTTGCAAATACACATCCATTACCTATCTTTTTCTATCAGTTTTGTGTATTAATTTCATCTTCACTTAATATAATTTACAATGCAGAGCAAGATACACAAATGTAGCTCTGAAAAGAGAGATTATTCACTGGGATTGTCTAGGAATTTTTCAGGAATCAGTTTGACATATGTTCCAACAACTTTCCAAAGGCATAGGATGCAGAATTGGAAGGAATCCAGGGAGATTGCCCTATATACCTGTTTTGCCTAATATACATGGGTCTTTCTTGACAGCTGACTATTAATTAAGTTTACTTTTTGATGGGGGTGTTGTAATAGCAGTGTTGTTGCTAATCTAGACTACTGACATTATTCAGTTGGTGGAGTGTTGCAGAATGTATTTGTCATGTTGCAAAGGAGTGTGTGTAACCAGAGGCATTCTCCAAACTAGAACAAAAGTTAACAATCAATATTAAAGTAGTCTTAAAGGTGAAAACAGATTTCTATTCTATGGAATATGTGTATTTCTATGTAATTTAAAAAGAAATATAACAAAATTATGGTAAAATGAATGTATGTACTATAGAAATTATTTATATGTATTTAAGTAATTCCAGAGAGAAAAAGCAGTAATTCAGTTTATTTGCTTATTTAATGAAGCAGTAACTTTGAGATGTGATTAAAATTTTAATTTTTTTCATTAAGTGGCTTACCAGTTGTCTGTAACATAGGTATGATTTGGCTTTTAGCCATCTCAACTCTATACTTTGCGAGCATGTCATATCTCTTACTATTTAAATCTTCAACTTGCATTAGTCCCTGGGCAAGCAGAGTTTCTGCCCATGCTTACCTTCAGAATAAATCACAGGGTGTTCTGTGTGGGTGTCACTCTCTGGGGCTTTTGACTAGAAGCTTTTCAGCCCTGGCACTGCTGTTAGTTTAGGGGAAGTACAGAGCCACACAGGTTGCTGGTTTGGGGCTGAACTGTGGTAGGTAAGAAGTCTGTGTTGCTTTTGTGACATGACCTAGAGTAACTTACTGTGGTTTTGAAGAGAGATTGGATTTATACTTCAGCTCTGCCAGACTCAGAACATAATGAGTCTTTTCTTTCCATTATTTGAACTGTTAAGAAGAGCATCTCTTTTTTTTCTTGGCTGTCAGTATTGGAGGTTAGCCACATGAGAGTGGAAGGGTGTGCTAAAGGAAGCAGAAACTAAAATACTAAGGAAGTCTTACAGAAAGAATTCTTAAGGGTAAACTTGATTGAAACAGAAAAGTGTTACAAACTTACTTGAAGATGCAGTGGAAAAAAAAGTCATGCTTTTCTATGACCAGATCCAGTCATTAGTATTTCTGTCAGAGTAAGGTCTTTGTGTTGATTCTTCATAAACTACTGTTGTGAAAATTCTTAGGTACCTAACATAAAAGTAATGGAATCGACAAAAGACAGGAATAGTCTTGAGGCTGTCTTCATGTGTGATTTGTTGTAATTGGTATGTTGTAGTGGCACCTCTAATATTTAAAAAAAGAAAATATGATCCCATTTTCAACTGTTTGTTATAAGGGAATAAGTAATAAATTCCTTTGTACAAAAACTGAGACATGGTACATATTCAAGAAAAAGCAACTGAATCAAGACACCAGTGTGCGCCTGTTTTCAGTAGTGTGATTCACCAGAAGCGATTTATGAAAAAATGCTCAAATATCTAAAAGAGATCATAAGGTCTATTATTTCTAAAGCCCTATTGAACTAAGTCTGGGTGTGATGGGGTTAATTTTCTTCATAGTAACCCCTGTGGTGCTGTGTTTGGGATCAGTGACTCAAGCAAGGTTGATAGCACACCAGTGGGTTGGCTATTGCTGAGCATCAGTCAAGGTTTTCTCTTTTCCCACCTTTCTCTCCAGTGACTAGACTGCAGATAGGCCTGGGACTGGGAGGGGACACGATCCAGGCAGCTGGCCCAGATTGACAAGAGGGCTATTCAACTCCATAGAATGTCATGCTCAGCAATAAAAACAGGGGAGGAAGTTTTAGGGTAGGTAGCCATTGCTTAGAGACTAGTTTGGGCATTGGTCTACTTCTTGTGGGAGATGGTGAATGATTGCCTCTGCATCTCCTCTTTTACTTTTCCTTCCTCTTTTCTTCACTTATTAAACTGTATCTTGAGACACAAGTTTCTTCCCTTGGGTCTTTCTGTTCTCTCCCCTTGTCCTGCTGGGGGCTGGGCAAGGGAGGAGGGGCTGCGTGGTCCTTAGCTGCTGCTGCCCAGGGTGAGCTGGGCACACCACAGAGCAGCATCTATCAGGATGAGCTGCTCCAGTGGGTAATTCTGGAGTGCCAAGTAAGATACCAAACAGCAGTAGGTTTCTGTTATGTGCATTTACAGGGAAGTCTTCATGTGAATTCAGTAGATCAAATTAATGTTAATTGTTTTGAACTTTCTAGCAAAATTGTTTGCTGCTCAATTGCAACATCGTTTCTGTTTAACTTTTTAATGGTGCTTCTTTTTTCTTGTTAACTTCTACTATTGTTTACATGGTCTTGACAGGCCATTTACTATATCCAGCTAGGACAATAAAAGTGCACATGAAAAATACACATACAGCCTAGACAATGAGAAAGAGAAAAGAGAAACAATAGTGAAAACAAGAAGAGGGATGAAAAATAAATTCATATGAATAATGATGACTGATTGTATTCTGCACTCCTTCAGATTTCTTAGATAAAAATGTAATCTATAGCACTAAGGGCCCCATAATATTAACATTATTGTTTCCTTATAGCCATTCATTGTTTACTACATGAAATAATAGGGTTCTGCAAAGTCATATCCTATATGAGAGCATTGTATACAGCTACTCTCTGGGTCTGTACTAGCACTGCTGGGTACATATTGTAATTTTGATGCCATCAATGTAGTCAAGTAATTTAAGAGCAAAATCTCATAAAATAGCTCATTTAAGCTTAGTATTTGTTGAAAGCAGAGTGCTTTTACACTAGCTCTGTCAAGACACTACTTATTTTTATTCAGTCTATTCCAGAACACTTTTCAAACACTTTTGAAACATATTTGCACCTAATACTTAACTGCACAGGTTAAATCATCATACAGCTAAATTTTCAATACAGTTATTTTGTATTTGATAGATACCAGGCAGAAATAATTTGTATCTGATGTCTGTCAAAGGGGTGGAAAAACTCCATTTTGTGTTGTTGTTTTGGTTTAGGGGTTTTGGTTGGTTGGTTGGTTTGGGTTTTTTGTTGTTGTTTCGGTTTTTTTTTTTTTTGATTTTTAATGTTAATAGGATGAGTATCTAGGTAAGATTAAGTCATGAGGGAAAGGAGCAAAACTCATTGAAGTCAATATCTTCCCATTCATTTCAATAACTACACCAAGTAGTTCCTCTCAGGATGAGCTTGAGCAAATACTGACAAGTTGTTGGTGGGAGGGAGGACTGAGAGCAAAGTAGCACCGAGTTAGCTAGGTCAGACATTTCAGAGGTGGAAATTGATAGAAGGGGAGCAGCAGTGCTTGAAGGCATATGTTACTATACACACAAGATGGCATATATTATTTTGAGTGATGTCCAGTGCCTCAGTTTAATAGGGTGGATAACAAAGGCAGAAAGTTAGGATTTAAAATCAAAGAACTGTGGGTTACATAAGAAACTAACCTTTACTATGTCACAGTAGCAAAAAGTGATTTTTCTGTGTCTCAGGACTGGAATAATTGCTTTACTAGAGGATACAGTATATGAAAGTGTAATACAGGTTTCATAAATGTATTTTATTGAAACAAATAAATAGAGTTAACAGACTTTTCAGTAGTTGCTCATCTAGGTTTATTGTAAATATTAAATGATGTAAATATACTGAAAAAAATACATATTATGAAAATATTTAGTGTTTTACATATCCCTTGACTGAGTAATATAAACTGATTATCTGTTGTGAATAATGAACAAAGTAAATCCAGATTTAGAGATATTTCCTTGAATGCCAGTAGGAAAAACCTGGAACAATCAAGAACAGAAAGATTTGTCTGTGCGGATTTGATTCTTAAAGCATTGACAGTGAAGATGAAAACTGTCACTTGCCTTGGTTTGAGGAAATTCTGGTCTCCTTGTGATAACTGGCAACATCATCAAAACAACATCTGTTACATTGTGAAATAAGCTGAAGAATCCTTCAAATAACCTTACTATGGAATTTTCCCTGCATCTTATAAATGCTTGGAGAGAAGAAATACTTTTTTTTTTAATTTTTGGCTAAATGTTTACTTTTAATCAGCAGTGGCTTTTAAAAAGTATTTTTCAACAAAAAATAGGTAATTGTGGTTTAATAATTTTCTGAATTTTTGTACTCGTCACTTTGAAGTTTCAACTGCATTTGTCTTTGATTATGTGTTTAATTATAAAAAATAGAGAACAAAATTTTGTGAAATTACTATAGATTTTACGTGCTAGACCCACATGTATGTGGGTAAAAAATAATGGGTTTTTGTGTGACAAAGCTATTAAAAATTTTATATGAAAACTTTGTGGAAGGTAACTAAATAAGAAAACACCTCACCCCCCCCCAAAAATATAATTTTTTACAGAAGCTGCTGAATTGCTGAGTATTATTTTGCACAATTGGATACAATATGACTAAAAGTCTTTCTTAATGAGAAATTGTATTGATCTAGGCTAGAAAACAAATGGAAAATCAACTTTATTGGAGGTTAATTCTAAGGAAACAAAAGGCAATGCTAAGACGAGTTATAATGTATGCCATCTTACTTTTAATTTTCAAAATTAGTTTGGCTCACATAGAGAAAAAATACTGTAGAAAATAATATTTTGAAATTTCTTTTGACTTAGGAAAAACTGACCAAGAGACTGCTGTGGAAGAAGATAAAGACATAAGCCAGCCTTCCAGTAATCAGAGTATACAAGCAGAGACACAAGAGCAGTCCATCTGGGGAAATCGCACTGATGGTGACCTCATCAGAAGTAAGTATTTCCAGAACAAATTGCTGCCGCTGAGGCCTGCTTTCACAGTGTAATGGGATGCTGCCTGTTGACTCTGTTAAATGTGTGTCAAATGCAATTGTGTTGCAACTCTAATGCACATCTACTGAATTTATTTCCCAGATTGACTCCTGTCAGCATGCATAAGCAACAAGTATAAAGAAAGGTGTGATTTGAGTGGTACAGAATGGTATAGACCTCTGTAGCATCTAAGCCTTTAAAGCCTTAGTGTTACATTCTTCTCATTAATAGTACAATAGTTAGTACTGCATGTATGCAGCTGTGCTAGGTGTCATCACCCTCAATTTCCCAGGTAATGCATATATATAAGCAGCAGAGTAAACTATGCTTCCAGATGCACTGAGTACTGGTCAGGTGTAAGTTTTTTCAAGGGTTTTGAGTCCTGAAGTAGTAGACCCATGCTATGGAACTGTGGAGTTTTTAAATTAGTTTTTTCAGCTTCACATTTCTAGTGTATGTCCTGTATGCTTTAAAACATAAAAAGGTATGCAAGATCATTCCAATTTTCCTGTCTTGGACTGAAGATCATATGCTATCCATTGTACCCTCTTAAGGCAAAAATATTTCTGTCAATTGCCAGAGGTAATACTCTGTAATGCTCTAAAATTTTGTGAATGCTTGAACGTTAGTTGTTTAAGGGAGGGGCAGCATAAGGAACTATTCTCTAATTATTGGGTGTATTCAGAAACAAAATGGACTAAATGCAGAGTGGTGCTTCAGCTCTCTTGAGGTTGTCTGATCCCATATTTCAGTGTTAGTTTCTCTTTACAATGCACATTGTACTGCTGACAGTGCAGTAAATATTTCTAAACCTACTGTTATCAAAACTTGTGGTTTTTTGCTGCAATTATCTGTTTCTTTTTAGGTTGTTTTTTCAATTGTTTTGTTATTTTGCTTAGTTGGTTTTTAGTCTTATCTATACATTTATCTTCTCTGAAACTTTGTGTTAGTATTTGAAATTATTTTCAAATCTTAGTTAATCCTTTTTTTTTCTCCTAAATACTTAATCCCAGTATATGCTTACACCTCGAATATATTGAATAGTTATCTCAATCCTTTACAGGAAACTTGAATTTACCATATCAGATATTTAAATCTGATGATTTAAAATAATTTTTAAAGGGCTATAAACAGGGAGAATTGTCCTGCACAGCTTGAGAGTTTACTTAAGATTTGCTTCATTCCAAAAGATTATTGTTTTAGATCTAACGGTCCCTTGCCAAGCAATTGTTTTGTGCTTATGTTGAGGATATGGAAGGGTGTATATGGCATCTTCTGCTTTTGGAATAGCCTCCTTCTCATCACCTCTTCCTAGAAGTTTCCTTATTTCCTAAATCCTTGAGGACTGTAGGGTGATTCTGTGCATCCTCTAATCTGTTCACCACCAAGACATACTGCAGTGGCTGCACTGGGGAGTGTGAGGAAATGATACTTTTTTTTCAACATATGGTAGAATTTGCAGCAGATAGTGGAAACCTCTGGTGAAGTGACTTGATGATTATATGCAGTTATATCTATGTGATGGAAGGGTTAGTTGCTGCTGAATTTCAAAAAGAAAAAAAGGAAAAGGGGGAAGATAGGATAAAATGTATTTCAGTGTGCATGACTGTCCTCATCCTGGAGTCATGAGTAGCTTTACTCTGAGTCAGAGTAGTACTCTGACTTTGTGGAAAGCAAGTTTAGCTGAAAGCTGTAAGTTTCTAAAACACTTAATCTTAATAAGTGTGTAGTAGAGGCTTTATTATGAGTCATATTTGATTAGATGCTGTGATGCAAACCTCTCCTTGCTTCAGATAACCTTTAGTTTAAAATTTTCTACATGGAAGAAACAAAAATGATGAAATCAAAGCAGTTTCTTTTTGCGTTTTTTGGGGGGGTGTGAGGCTTATGAGTAGGGAAGTTTGTTCTCCTTTTAAAAATTGAGGAACAGTGCTTGACCAGTTATACATTTTGTAGTTTGCAGAAGTTTTACAACTCAATATACCTAGTAGCCAAGTTTGAAAACTAGAACAAGTGAAATAAACATAAGCTTTCTTATCACAAACAGTTACTTGGGTATTCCATGTAAAAAATAAGTATTGTAGCTCAAAATGGTCTTGATTCAACCAGATCTATTACCCCACCAAACTAAAGTTCACAGACTGTTGTATATTGAAAGAAGTTTAAGGTTAGAAATAAACAGTGTTTCGATTATTACAGTATATTTTAAAACTCTTTCTAAAAATTGTTTTAGACAGCGCATACTTCACAACTGTTCCACACTATTCTAATGATTCAGTTTCTTTCTTTCCCATACAGATTGTTTTCCATCCCCGCAGTTGATGCATACTCCATTTGTCTTAGCATTAGCTTTTACTTTATAAATGTTTCCAGCATTTAATTTCCAAGGTTTTCCTTGTTTGCAGCTGTTTTATCCTGCTGTTATATGGAATTAGATTAATCAGTCAGATTTACTGGCACACTAACAACGAAGTCCAGTGTTAGAGCCCCTGTAATGACTTCATTATGTATGATTTCTCATTTGCACTTGTGAACTCAGTTTACCAGGCAACATTAATAAACTAAAACACTGCCCCCGTTTTCCACAGTAAGATGTTTTACATTCACCTTGCTTTGCCCTTTCACTCTTTTTTTCAAGCTCCCTTTTTGAGCCTCCAGAGATTTCCTCCAGATTAGCCTTTTCCCTGTCTCCTTTGGAGCATCCCTTCTCCTCATTAATGAAAATGTTCAGAATATCCTGGGTAAATGGTTAATCTTACGGGAAGCCTCAACTAAAGAATTTATTGTTTTTGAAGAGAGTTTGAGAATCAAAAGATTACTGTGTACTGACATATAAACAATGAAGGGCTGCATAAGAAGGAAGCAGTTGTGTTACCTTTCTGTGGTAATTGTTAATACACTTGCATAACTGTTACTGGAAGATTGTTCGGTTGGAGAAGGGTCAGGGGAGAACCACAAATATCTCAGGAATGACTGGAGTAGTTGAAAATGTGCCATGTTGTGGAAAACCTCCTGGAATTCAATCTGCTTGGTGTTAACAAAGGGAATAAAGAGGGACTTTGCCTAGTCCCTAAGAAGCATGCCACAACAAACAGAAATTTGTTAAGACAGTTCTTCAACTATAGCAAGACAAAGGGAGAACTAAATATAATGTCAGGAAGTTCAGTTAGACTAGGAATAGGGTGTACTTTTTTAACAGAGTATTTGAGAACAGGAAAAACTGCCAAATCCTTGGTGGCTTTATGTGTGTTAAATTGGCTTTAGTCATCATAAGGTGGCAACTGCTATCCATATCCTTGAATTTTAGGACCTGATTAGAGTCTTTCCATAGTGGTTCCCCCAGCTGGGAAGACACATATTTTTCAGCACAGTTATTCTTCTGGAAAATGTTGATACCTGTTCCCTTCTCTTCACAGGCACATACATATTTTTTATATTATTTCTGACTGTAGGAGTTCTGCTTTACGAAAGAGCTTTAGAATAAGTCCATCTGCTATCTTTTTTGCCAGTGCATTTAAAATATCTGCAAACACCTTCTGCTTATTTTCATTGTATGGTCTGGTGGCCCATAATGAAGTGGTTCTGCTTCTGTTATCACTCACTCTTGGCAAGTGAGGAGGAGTGAATGTTAAACATGCAGCAGGGTAACCTGTGGCTATAGGAATGAAGCCATAGCAGTTTTTGCTGCTCTGTGTAACCACAATGCTCTTCTTTGTTCTCTGGAAGAGGTATGGGATTTTTTTCCCTCTTGGAGAAAAAAAGGCTATAAAGATGGATTTTAGACTACTTAGGCAGGATTTTTGCAGAGGCCACTAGGTTATCTTCAATGTGTGTTGCTATGCAGGGAAGGGAATGTTTAGGAGGGAATAAAATGCCAGTCTTGAACACTATTTGCTTGTGAGGATTTAATCTCCTTTCCATTTCTCCAGCAGAAGCTTAGCTATGTGATATTTAAGAAAACAAAAAACATCTACCATAGATTCAAATTGTCATGAATAATTGATTAATAATAATCCAATTCTGAAGATTAAATACCTAAAATATGCCCATGTTTTACAGATAGAAAGGTCATTGCTATCCATCATTTTCAAGCTTCAATTGTCTCTTTCTCCTCCATGGAATACCCTCCTGATAAGAGTGGTTCTTCAGAGAAAGGGATGCTTCTTTCAGCTCTGTGGTGATCAATTTTACGTGGTCTTCTGGCCACTATTTTATTTACTATATGCTTCTGAAGTAAAAACCTAAATATTTTTCTTTTTGTTTTCTGTATTCTATGTTGACATTTTCACTTTACATGATTATTTATTTAATTTTAAGCTGTGGACATTCCTTTCCTTTGTCTGGCTAAGTGAGTGATTGCTATAGTTTGTTATGCTGTTTGTGTTTGAGTCTGTTGGTTTGGTTTTTTTTTTTCCAACAAGAAGTAGCTAATCTGCTGTTAGAAGTCTGTTTTGTTTGATATTAATCCAGATATCATTTCTTGGCTGTTCTATGATGCACAGTCATCTTACAATTACTGTGATTTCAAATGATCCTGTTTATTCTGTCTATAAAATAGTGCAAAGTGCTTGAGTTAACTTAAATGGTTCTTCTCAAAGCTAGAAAGTATGACAAATACAGTCTTCTTCCAGCATAACAGTGTGTGACTACAGAAATTGTGCAGAATAGATTAATGGAAATTATTCAAAATATATTACTGGGTTTGAAAGGTGTATTCTATTAGTTAAAGAAGTGATTTATGTACAGTGTTCCAAATAGACCCAGGTATAAAAAATCTGTTAACCTATGAATGAACAAAGTTTAATCAGTTCAATATTTATACAGCAGCACAGTATTTGATATTTAGAACCTTCTTTAAAAAAAGGTTAATCTATGACAAATCTGGATAGTAGATGTAAAGAGGTCCTCCCTGAGAACTCCTCTCCTAGAGATTTTCTAATCCTCTCCCTGGCACAGAACTAGCCTGTGTTGCTTCTGTTTCTCCCCTGACCTGGCAGTTCTTTCACTACAGCTGCTCCAAAAGTCTTTGAAAACCTTCTCAGGCCTGTTGAGGGGCCTGGTGAGTTTTACAATCAAAGCCTTTCCCTGTGATCTTCACTTTACCCTCTCCTGGGTGGAGAGGGATTTTCACAGGTGGCTGTACTGTTATAGTTACACTCTTCAGAGTCTGACTGGGTCTTTGGTGTTAGCCTGGAAAAATGGAGGCTCAGGGGAGACCTTATCACTCTCTACACCTGCCTGAAAGGAGGTTGTGGCCAGGTGGGAGTTGGTCTCTTCTCCCAGGACAAGCAAACACAGTCTCAAGCTGCACCAGGGGAGGGTTAGGTTGGTCATCAGGAAGAATTTCTTCACAGTAAGGAAGATCAGATGTTGGAATGGACTGCCCAGGGAGGTAGTGAAGTTACCATCCCTGTGCATATTTAAGGAAAGACTGGACATGGCACTTAGTGCCATGATCTTGTTGCCATTGTGGTGTTCTGTCATAAGTTGGACTCAATGATCTCAGAAGTCCTTTCCAACCTAACTAATCCCGTGCGTTTCTGTGCTTACAGAATGACATGAGTGTTGCTGTAGTAGTCCCTTGTACTACACCAAGCTGCTGCCAGGTGTATTTGTTTTCTGTATATCCCCTTCAACTCTACATTGCCTGCTGAAAGGCAATGCAGCTAATGATGGTCTGAGATAGATGAGGAATTTGTATACTTTGTTGTCACTCCGTGTCAAGAAATAAACTTCTTGCTGTTGTGGATCCATTTACAGAACAGTAGTCAAACTTAAACTGTTCCAGATGACCATAAGATAGGTGTATGTATTCTGCATATCACTAATAGCTAGAATTACTTTGAGCCTTTTAGTTTCTGTTTTATTTTACTTGTGACTCTCAAAATGTTATCTGAATTTATGGTCTGAGGCTGAGGAAGTTTGGATGGCAATAATCACCAGTAACAGACAAAGGTGAAATTCTTTGAGTAGCGTGTGCTTGCTGTGTTTGGGCCTGAAGTAAATTGTATCTTTATTTCAGAATATTTTCCTGTGTTGTATTGGTACTGTCTCAGAATTAATCATGCTGTTATGCCTATATGGGAAAGAATAGTTATCTTCTTTTTCTGATTATTTCCTCTTATAAGGAAAAAAGTAGAATATGCTTGGTTCTTAAAGAGGAGGAATAAGAAAACTCTTGACTGCATTCTATGTGAAATATTATACTACCAAGCCAATGAGTCAGTGTGGTTTTACTCTTCTGTTTTCAGTACTAACAGTATTTACTTAGCCATATTTAGCAAAGAAAACACTAAATTACAAAGTGTAAGGAAGTGTCATTATCTAAGACATACTTTGAGGAACCTATCTGCTGGCAAAAATGTCATGAATTTAAACCATGGCAAAGTTCTTTTTTTCTTGTTTTAGATTTAATTTTGTATTTGCTGTCATTGGTGTGAAAAGCATGGTGTAGGTTTATAAAGCTCAAAGGCAGTATATTGTATATTGTGTTTACATCATAATAATGAAATAAATTCTTCAAAATTGAAGGGTCACAATAGTTTTAAATATTTTTTATTTTTTTATTTACTGATAAAAAAGTGAAAGAGGCGGAGAGGGACTCATGGTGACAGGATAAGCCTCAGCTAAGTAATCACAGTTAAACATTTTCTTCTTTATACAGCTACATGGAGGAAAGGGAGATCTGAATACTGCTTACTTCTTATGCATTCTGATAATATGAGACCTGTAGTGCAAAAGAACCCGCAAATACCTTTCTTTGAAGGTATTTTTATAAAAGACAAGGAGAAACAGGAGCCTATGACCTATTGGTGTCTTGTTGTGGTGTGGCTTTCTATTTTCCCTTAAAAATTTTTTCATAATCCAAACCCAAGGAACCTTTTGACAAACATTAAAATGTCAAACAGCTGTTCTCATTCCAGCTATTTCTAATACCAATTTTTAAAAATCATTTTACTGGCAAAGTAGGCTTCCACATATATTGAGACTTGATTTAAGAGAATGGTTGATTATTTGATACCTGAGCCTTAACTCTTTTTGAATAAACTGGAGTGTTCTGGTGTGTGAGAAAGGTTTTTGTGTGGATACTGCTCTTGAAGTTTGTGATTATAAAATGCAAACTCATACATTCTACCAGAAGAACTTTTCAAATTCTGAGTTTTGAATCATCGGACCCATGATTTTTAGAGGCTTAAATTTTACTTGTAAACTTTCTTCCCTCAAATTCAATGCAGTATCTCAATTATCATGTTTTCTCTTTGGACTATAAATATTATGACACTTGTTTGGAGAAAATTTAGCAATGCTAATGTTAATTACAGCAGAATTTCAGCTAAGAGACTTTTTCCTGTTGTGAAGGTTCCTCACATTTAAGTGAGTTTTATTGATTTATAACTCAAACTTAAGGTTGTATAATGTTTGCATAAAATGTCAAGAAGTTTACTTTTGAGACAAGTCAAGTAGAGCAAAGAGTTAGACAAACCTATTAAAAAATGGCCTATGAGTCACATTTGACCTTCAGGGCAAGTTTTTGCTACTGAGAGACAGCATAAGCTATTGCCATTCTTTGGCAGATCAGGGGCAAGCCTGTCTTCAGGTACAGGTAACTTGGAAGTACATCTTCAAAAATAAAACCTCTTAGCCAGTTAGAAGGCATCTACCTTTCCCAGTCTCCTTTCTTTAGTAGGACAGGTGCATATTTTGACTGTATTCCATAAATTGCAAGTTGAAATAAAATTCACATTTTGACAGAAAAGCAATGAAGGATTATTGTGCTGACCAGAACTGGCTGTAAAAGCAGTGTCAAACCAGAATGGAGCATCCTTTAGGACTGTACAATTCAGGAATACAGGAGATCAGTGAACAGTACTCTTTTTGCTTGAATCTCAAAATGAAAGAAAATAAGTTTTGGTGAGATGATTTAGGATTAACCTGCCTGGAAAAACTTTTCTGAGGGATCAACCTCAGTTTTTCACAGAGGTGATGCAGAAAAATATTTAGATGGTGAGGCAGGATACAGAGTAACCTTGGATAGCGTACATGTAGTTTTCTTATAGGTGACTTTATCAAATTACACAATCTCATTTAGTATTTTGCAGCTCACTTTGTAAGTATGACTTTGTGAAGTATTTCCCTACTTCAATATATATATATATTCTTTTTACTGTGTGATGACTTTTTAGTGATGAGTCACTGTCATATTTTAAAATCAGTATTGGTAAATATTTGTATCCAGCAGTAGATAGAAGATTGGGTGGGACTGTACATAGTTAATCATGCTATGAAGTAACTGACAGAGTACATTAAGGCAGCTGGAGCAGCTGTAAGGTCTCCGTGCTCCCTGAGAGTCTTCTGCACAGCCCTTCTGAAGCTGTCCTGTGCTGGATCAAATCCTGGAAATTTGCAACTAGTGTGAGTTTTGTATTTACAACAAATAAGACAGTGTTTAACTTTGGAAATATGGAAAGGAAAAAAACAACTCAGAACACTTTCTAAAGGAGGAATTCTGGTAAAAGGTATCTGGTTTTTATCCACTCCTCTTCTTGTTCCACTCCTTTGACTGTTACTTGATATACTTGATATACTTCTTGGTCCACTTGATTTTCTGATTCCCATTTGTAGCATGGTGTTATGTCTGAGGAATCTTTTTCTTACAGTTTAGTTGACAGACTCCATTTTAAGTAAATCACTATTTGGTTTTGACTGTTTGTGTTATTATAGAACATCTGCTACTCTAGCATTTTCAGAAGAACAGAGAGATCCCATTTGCTGGGCTATGCTCCCTCCTTGAACAAGAGAAAATAACTTGGCAAAAGCTTTTGTTTTTTATTAAATCAGCATCCACACCAGGAATTCTGCTGTGATAGCTGGAATAGGAGAAGAAGTTCAGGTCTCATTATTTATATTTTGTTGAATTTTTTTGGAGCAGGTCCTTATGTAAAAGGAGAGAAGACTTGCTTGAAAGCACAGGGAAGGTTTCCATAGAAAATATATTTTACTTTCAAAACTTGGGGACAGAAGTGCATTTCATGATGGCTATAATGGAATGGCACTTCAAACTATTGATTTTTAAAAAAACTCCTTAGAATTTTGGGTAATTTTGGAAGAAAGTAAAGGGTGCGTATCAGTGATATGGTGGAATCAAAGTTGGAGGAATGCTGAAGGTTTGTTCCCATTTTTAATAAATTATTCTGTATCCTCTTTCCCTTATTTGCCTTTATAAAGTAAAAGAATAAAGAAAGGACTGGCCCATCCCTCTAATAATTCTGATGCCAAGCCATTTTTCTCTTTTCTGTTTGCATAATTTTCTCTAGTACCCCTTTTTCCTATTTTTGTTTGTTTGTCTATTTGGTTGCTTGAACAGTCCTTTGTTTCACCACTTCTTTCTCAAATACAATGGCAAACCTGTAAGCAATGACAGTGAGGTTGTGCTTATAGGTTGACTGAAAGTATTTTAAAGTGCTTCAGTACAAAAGCCTGTTTCAGCTTCTATGTGTTAACAGCAACATTTAAGCTGGTTTTTAAGCAGCAATGACCTTTTTTGTATTAGCATGAGTAATCTGACTATTGGAGAGCTAACAGTGAATTTTGTCAAGATACTGTGCAATTCATGCAAAGCCCCCAGCTGTTAAACTTTACAACACACTACGAAACTCAGCTTCTAGAGCCATCTGATAATATGAGATTTAATTTTTCATAAAATAAAAAAAAAATTAACCTGGTCTTAGTTTGTAGTTACTGACAAAAGCAGAAAGTTAAAGACTGAAAACTGGGGAAGCCAATAAAAAGCATGTATTAAAAAAATAAAACATTGGTAATTTTTGAGTAGGTTGGCTTCTCTCTTTGTACTGCACTGTAGAGAAACAGGGAATTTTGGCTGAATCGTCATAATGCTAATTAAATAAAAGGTAGTAGGGAAATATTCCATAATGATTTGTTAGTTCTAGCAGCCTCAGAAAATGTTATGGCACAGTAAAATGTAGCCAGTTATACTCAAGGACATGAAAGAAAAGGGTGCTGGAATGAATTCCAAATGGCAGATAGAATGGCAGATTGCCTGGACTCTCCAGAAGAGTGGCTATGGTGGTGTTAAGAACAGTGTAGTTCTGCCCCCGTAGCAGTTGTTGGAGTGGTTCCCTAAGTGTTTTTGTTTGGGGCCAAGAAGTGCAAGTGAGGCTGCAGTGTTTGCCAGGCAGGGAAAAGCTGCACAGCACAGGGGCAGTTTGGCTCACCTCTCACCAGCCTGAGCAGGTGCTGCTGCTGCTGCTGGGAATGCTTTTGTGGCTGAAGCCTTGTGTCAGCAGCAAGGGAAGGTGGGTTGTGTTTGATGTGGTTGCTGTGCTGTGCGTTGGATCTTTGTGGGTAAGACAAGCTTGCTGTCTCAGCTGTGACTTTTTCAAAGCTCTTAAACTGTAAAGGACAAAAAAAAGTAGCTAAATTCTAATGCTTTCACTTAAAATGATGTTTCTTTTCTGGAAATCCTTCAGTTTACTGTAAAAACTTGTAATAAAATATTTTTAAAATGCATAAATGGACATTTTTCAGTATTGCAAATAATACTGACCCAGCATGGATTTCATTTCTGTATCTGCACTCCATTAAAAAAAAGTAATTGTGATTAGTGCAGAAGGATTTTTTTTTCTGTGAATAAAGAGATGTACGTCTTCTAAGACAAAACAAAAGGTTTTAAAACCAAATAAAACAACTGTGTTGCAAAAAGCACCGATTCCAAGCATGGAGCTAATTCAAATTTAAATGCTACTTAAAAATGTTTTAAACCCAACGATGAACTAAATAAACTTCAGTGGGTCAAATTGCATAGTTTTGTAAGTTGAAAGAACTGTTTTTAATAGAGAATGAAAATAATTCCATAGGTACTGTTGAATGCTTTTAAACATGCTGGAATGAGAATAATCCCTGTCTGCATGTTAGAGATAAAAACTAGTATTTTGCTGTTAATATCGTTTGGGCGCAACAATTTCATAGGGAATTATATCTTGTTTCATGAACAGAGTGGAGAATCAGAATTTTAGCTCAGTGGTGGAATGAAAGAAAAATGTTTTACAGGTAATTACATCCCATTAAAACAATTTTTCAATTTTTTCAACTAATCTGATGCTGTCCTATTGAGGTAATGCATTTGTTTCTCTGAATTTTTGCACTTGTTGCTGTTGGTCACTGATGTGGCACTGTATTTTTCTAACAGGACAGATTTGTAACTGTGTGGCTGAGATATCAGAGCTTTCTTATGTATTGTTTGAGCAGCTTATGTTTTGCTTCCTTTCAGGAAACCAAGTGCATCATTTTTACAGGAAGTTTGGTTTACAGCAGGCACGGTCAGCAGTCTGACTTTTGCTCTGCTCTAAGGGATGGACCCGTGAGCAGCTGGCAAAATCTCATTTGTTTTTTGTTTTTATTGCTATACTGAATTCATGCAATCGAGGTCATTATGAAAACTTGGCCAGGATTTGTGGGTTTTTCCAGCCAAGTCAGAAAGAGGTCTTGCTAGATCATTTTGGTAGAAAGTGATAAATAAGCAGTTAAGTAAAAAATATTTGCCTTTTTTCCTTAGTATTGGTGACGATGATTGATATTCAGTGCATTCAGTGTTGACTTTGACACACGAAGCTCTCAGTGGGAAAAGGTTTATGTTCAGAAAGACTCTGTTGCCTTTTCCCTTGGCATATGAAACAACTGTTTTTGAGTCAAAGTTAAACTGCCTGTCGGGTGGGGTGGGGTGGGGAAGGGAAAAGACAGCTCTTATACAGAGATTCAGCCTTTTAGTCCATGGTTGCTTGTAGATTTGAATCTAGGGAAGAAAAAAAGAGAATATAGGTTTTTCAAGGACTCTAAAAAGAGCACTTTTCAAAGTATATACTCAAGAATCTTACATGTAGAGCTTTCACAAAAATATTTTGGGTTAGATGGTGCCTTGTGACTTCAAGGTACACCAAAGAGTTAGTTCAAAGGTGGAAAAAGAACTCTCATTTCTGGGTCATCCTGATGCCAAGCTGGTGCATTAGTGGCATACAGCCGCCCTTGAGACAGCCTTGGTGACAGGAGCTGTGCCTGGACTTTGTGTGTGATTCAAAATCCTTTGTTGACCTGGGGTCCCTGGAGTGCTTTGGGATGGGGAAGCCCCACTCATCCAGACCATGGACTTAGAAACCTGGTGATTTGGTGAGGGGTATCCTGTACCCATCTGATGGACCCTGCTTGCCATAAGGGAATTCTTGCAGCTGAAGAACATCCATAAATGAGACTAAAGCTCCTCAGTGTGTTGTCTGTGCAGATAGATGCTGCTTCTCTTTCTCCTCACACTTTGCTTTTTCAGGATCAGGAAACAGACGGACGTTTGCTGCTGTCTCAACCATTTTTCCACATCTTTTTTCTCCTACTGGCAATCACTCTGTTAACTATGAAGTCTGCTGTTATGAAAAGATGGGTCATGAAGAGTTATTGTTGTGGACCTCAAGTCCTCACCCTGCTTTCTGACACAGAATTTCCATTTTCCATTGTGCTGCTAGTGCTGAGTGTGGCTGATTTTTGGCCTGGGCTCCAGGATCCTCTCTGACCTTGAGCAGAAGGGAGCTATTGCTTCAGCACCTGATCTCTGTATAAGTATGAAATGTTCATCTTTGTTATATTTCACTGCTTATCAACTAATGAGTTATCATTTAATTCTTTTCTTACTTGCAAAATCTGTAGCAAATGCTTCAGATTCGCTGGGATTTTACTTGTGGATTTTTTTTGTTTCTTCTTCCATACTCTTTTCTGCTCTCACAGAAGTAAAGTGGCTCAGCTCACTATGTATTATTTCTCTTTGTCTCCTTCCCTTCCAGAGTTCTCTTCTTCTGGGTAGTTCCTATAGGCTCTTTTTTCTTTTGATTATTTTGCTCTACTATTGTTTTAATAATGTAAAATTCCAAGTTTTGGCTGTCATTTGGCATTATTGTCCATTTTCGTCCCTTGTTACATTTTTCTTGCAGCTGTGATATTTTTCTTTCTTTCTTTCTTTCTTTGGTTTTCTGGTACTTTGTATCAGCCAATGCCAAACTTAGCATCAGCTATGTATTGCAAGAAAGAATAGCATAGCGAAAATAAATGGAGCAATGGAATCAAAAACTCAGTTATCAATTTATATATTACTATATTTGTACTCATGTTCTGTGTTTTCCTGCCATCTTTTCATATAATCCTCTCTGTTGCTGTTACTATGTTTTCACTCCTTTTTGATTTCTGCAATTAGTTTTGTTAATAGTAGCAGTGGGTACTAAAATTACAGAGATTACAAAAGATGGTGCACTGAGAGCAAGTGATCACACCTGAGGTGGAACACTTTCTAGAATCTTCTGAAATTCTGTCACTTACGTGAGCTGAGGATTAGAAATCAAAGGAGCAGTGAACATTAAGGGAATTGCTCATTCCAAGCATTTCATTTTGGGTTCTTTTTAAAACCAAGTACAGCCAGTTTATATGCATTTTTTTGTATGAGTTTAGCTGACCACTGCAATCTTGACATGTGCACACTTGATATATACGGTCAGTCGAAAATAAACCTGACCTCAGAATATCTTTGTACTCAGAGGTGAATGCTGTATGGGCTTGTCTGAGAAGCTGCTGCCTCACCATCCCACATTTTTTCCTGTGGTAAAACAGAGTCTAGTTTGTCAGTGGTTGCAGGGGTTTTGAGGAAGGGAGCAGGAGGTGCTGGAGGCAAGAGGACCTGTTTGTGCACTTGCTCAGGTTATGGCTGTTAATGACACTGAGGTTATCTCTCCTGACTGGTGCATCCTGCTGTGCCGCTTATGAGGCAAAACCCAGCAAGCCATATCCTGTTGTTTGTAGCTTCTCTTTGATGTTTTTTACTTTATTTGGGAGCAAGTAACACAATGGTGAGGGGCATCAAAACTATTTCAAATATTTGAGACTTAATGTGTCAAATTCCATGGGACATCAGTGTGTCTTTATGCAGTGGTACTATTGTTATGTTGTAGCAGATACAAATAGCATAACTGCTGTAATGGCATGCCACCAGCTTGGATTACCTTTAGTGGTTGATAAACTTTCTTTTAAAGTTAGAGCTCCAGAAACAAAGCATTCTGTTCCTCAGTGAGATGGATTGTATTGCACTCCTAGTGCCCTTTGTCATTTCAGGGCCCATCTTCACATTTAGGAAATTGCTGATTATTTGTGTTGAAGAAATAGATCTATTTTATTACATTAAGAATTAGCAAAAAGCTAATTCTCCGATTCTTAGTGCACTGATTATTCACTTCTGAGATCCAGTGTTTTACAAGCCACTGTGTTTTATGAAGGAAAATGTAACAACAACCAATCAAACAAAAAAAAAAACCCCAAGTAGATGAAGATGCCTCTTAATAAATTACCTCTGTGGAAAACACAGGATGAAATAACTAAAGATCTCACCTTAAATAAGAAAAAAATCTTAAATTATAAAAAACCCCCAAACTAACCCACAAACTAGCTGCAACAGCAAACAACCGAACAAGAAACTAGCTGCAGTAGTAACTAATGAATCTATTAAACTCCATAAATATGCCCTAGGAGTGTTGGATTGGTGACCAGGAGTAAACCTGCTATTCCACATGTCTGTGCAACTGTTACCACTGCAGTACATATTTGTAACGCTATGAAACACAAGAGCAAATACAGTACAATTCTTTTCCAGTCCTAGCAGAATGCTTGAGAAGAAAAATGGATACAGAAATGTTGCAAGTGGAAAGTTTGTGGTAAAATTTCCCACTCTTGAATGAAACATTATGTAGGGATTTATTCCCCAGGTGTATGGGTGTCTGTTACCTATAATGCCCTGCTTTGTGTTTGGCTCTTGGTATTTTGTGGTGAGTTCCTGTTGTTTGTTCTCAAGAAACAACAAACTATGCTACAGTAAGAACTGTATTCAACTTTATGTAGGTGTAGTTTAACAATCAGTGCAGTATATGAATTCTCTTTATTTCTAATTATATTGCGATCTACCAAAAATTTCCAGATCATCTGCAAAGTTTATCATAGATGACAATATTTCCAGTCTCAGAAAAAACATTGCTAATGATGGCAAGATGTGTTTGATAAAGAAGAATAATTTACTGACAATCTAATGGTAATTAGAAGCCAAAGGGTATTTTGATTCTGAGATAATTGTTACAAGATAGGTAACTAAAAATGTTAGGGGTTTTACTCAGTTTAGCAAATATTTAAAATTTGCTGTTGCAGTCATTAAAGAAAATCAGTGGGCATTTGTTCATTTTGCAGAATCACATCAGGAAGGATGTAGGATTTGTAAATAGAGAAAGTCACCCCATATTGCCAGTTGGACTGCTTTTCAACTTTGTAAACCTTGGCTACGAGCCCTTTTCATGCTTCCCTGTGCTAACCGCATCTCTCTGGGAATGTCAAAGACATCTTTATACAATTCCTGCAACCCTTCAAACAGTGTGTAAAGTCCTGCCAGAGGAAGGCACTGCAGGTGTCTTTGCACAGATATAAGAGTACTTTGGGCACTGTCTTGTGCACTTGTGTTGCTTCTCAACCCATAGACACACATGCACACGTTTGCCATTCTTGTCCACCTTTCACCAAGTGAAAGCTGACAGGATAAAATGTCTTTTCCCTTTGTCCCCTGCCAGCCTTGTTTCTGTTATATCAGGTGTTCCCTGGATGTGCTCTCAGATGTATTCTAACAAAGTGCTCTCAGTGTGGGTCCTGTAAAACTCGTACCAGCAATTTTACTACAGTATTTTCATTACAAAGGACATCCTGTTTCATAATAATATATTGTATTCATTTTGAAGATGTCCTCACGTCTTACAAGAAGGAATTCTAAAAAGGTGGTTGATGCTGTTAGTTGATACTTTGTTTTCCTTGTAAAGTCAGCATGGTATAAAAAATTCAGTGTAAAAAAATGATTTTAAAAGATAGATGGTGCCTTGATGGTACCTTGTTATTTAGTTAATGTATGCCTTCTGTGATATGGTAGCTGCAGTATATGCTATTTATGTCCCAGAAAATATTCAAAAATAATTGCTGACAAAAGCCACTTCACAGGTTGACTCAGAGGTACGTCTTGTAATCTGAATGTTAATATTCTGGATAGCTAGACAGAGAAAGCTATTGATGTAGTTTGAAGATCATATTAGAGACTAGTCGGGATTTAGTTAGAAAGTGGGGATGGAGAAGGATTGAGATACTTGAGTTCTCCCAGTTTCAGTAACATTTTATGCTTATTGAGCCTATAACACATACAATATATAATTTTCTTGAAAAGTTAAGATTTTTTTGCTAGTCTCTGGGAAATGTTGCCTTTTATATCTAAAGAATTTATGTTTTCTCCACTTTCTCCAGAAGTAATTTAGAATCACCTTAATTTTACTCTAGAATTCAGGCAGCCCCTGGTTTTACTGTGCAATTCTTGACTGTCATCTGCTTTATTTTCCCCCTTATGCTTAAATCAGTGATGCAAAGAAGCACTGATAAAAACCAGAGGCCTGATTCTTACCTCCCTTACATATGGTCTGTTCCATGTGATCCATGCAGAGGGAGTAGGAGCAGTGTCCACTGAGATCAAACAGTTCCTCCAGCTCAAGTTAATTGTAGATCTTGACTTTCAGTGTTAGTGGAACCAATCAGGACCTCTGTATTTCCAAAAAAACTCATCTTCCTATTGTAGTTGCAACCTTTTGGGGAAGAGAGAAAGGTTAAGAATACAGTGAAACAATATGATGTATTTTCTCAATGTTTGAAAATACAATTACAGTTTTACAACCAGGAGCTGTGCATTTTATTCTTCCCACATCCACCTGCAAAAATACTGTTACTGTGGCCTGATTTGTCATCATAAACTGTTGTGTCATACATAAGGAAAAAAATTGTTCTTCCCTCTCTGGGTGTGTAGTCAGATAACTCAGGCTGTAAACTGGAAAGTTTTTTTTCCATCACTTTCATTGGCCAGACTAGCAAAACTCCACAGATGTCTGTGTCAGCTGCTTTGGAATGGCTTTTGATGTGATTAGGCTACTAATTAACTGTCTCAGTTCTTCTCTCCCGCCTGATGTTTTGTTTTGATTCACTTTGACTCAGAGGAGTCTGCATTCAGTGTATGTTTGTTTTTGTGTTTTGTATAAAATCCCTAATGATAGCTTAGACTGTCTTCTTTTGGTCCTCTTTCGGTTGAGAGTTTCCCTCTGTTGACATACATTTTCCTCTTAAATGCATGCATCAGAATTTTTCTTTTAAGAACAGCTGGGACTTTGTAAGGTGTAAATCAGTGTGCAGTCAAGGTGTGCATATCTTTGTGAATATTCATTTAAAGTGTGCTAAGAGTTTTACAGTCTGAAGGAGAATGTGCATAGTTACTTCAAAACCATCAAATACCATAATAAATGTTTACTACTTGAATTCACCAGATAATAACCTTACAATTAAATTATTGTGCAAAGTCAGTTAAATAACAGCAGAAGTCACTGTATTAAGGCCCACTTTGCAAGGAAGCCAACGAAAAGAAGGTGTGAAACACGCTAATAGATTATATGCTATAGCAATATAGGGCCTTTTTATTGCTTTTCCAAGGCAGCAGATTCATGTGCAGTTATTACTACCTGTATTATCTGCTAGTTTTCTATCAAAAAAGATTCAGTCTATTGAATCATTAATCTAATATTTATCATTCTTATTGAAAATCCACTAGTGTTAGCACTGTATAAAATATTGACTTAAATCTACTGGTTTTGCTAAAGATTAAAAACATATTAACCTGAAAAGCATGGTATTTCTTAGGACATTTTGAAACTACTCATTGTAGATGTTTGAAATGACAATTTTTCTGTGTTGTCTGAGGAATGATTTTTTTCTTAAATCTTTAACATATAGTAAGTGACCAGTACCGTCCTGATTTGATGATGCTGAATGTTCATCCAACACACATTTGAAATTTTGATGTGTGTTGCATTAGTTAGTGAATATCAAGAATAACATTTTTGCTCATACATAGAGTGTAAAATGGGATCTTTTGTAGCAGCACATGGCCTGTTTAGAATGATATAACAGGCGCTGAATGTTCACATATCAAACAAAATGCCATCTTTCTGTAGAAAAGAGGTGTCAAAAAGTTTCTTTGTACCTTTAACGCATGTGATTATGTAGTACAAAATGCAGAGTTTGTAAAATTTCTTGAATATACAGGCAAAAAATGAATAATTCAAAACAACTCATAAGTTCTACATTCTATTGTATCTTTTATAACGCAGGCAGAAGATAGCATTGTGTTCCCAGTAGAGCTGAATTTGCACAAGTTACACCTCGGAAAATGCCAGATGGTCTATGGTCTACTTTTGAGAGCTGTCACATATGTAAAGATTTGAAAAAAGAAAGACAGCTGAATGAGAGCAGTGGATCATTAAAGAGAGAGTGAGAGTCCCTGGGTATCACTGTGTTTTAAGAAGCATTGTGTCGTTCTCCATATTACACCTTTTTTTTTTTTTTTTTTTTTTAAGATGTACACAACCTTTAAAAAATAAGGTAAAAATATTTCTGTTCTAAACTGAGTAGTTGTGGTTTAATCTTGGAACTGTCAATTGCTTTTGTTCTTTATGCTAGAATGCGGTCATGTGGTTCCTAATTGGTTTCAAGTGTGTTTTAACCATAAGATTCAAGTCTCCCTAGTGCAAAATTATCAATAAAGTTAAAATAAATTTAAATTGAGATAACTAATCCATTTGGGGTTTTATTCCATTTTGATTTGACCTGCGTATCACACGTGAATACTGTAAAGCCAGTCAGCTAAAAAGTTGTATGTTAATGCTAAAAGATGCAAGTAAGGGTACTTTGGGAACAATATTACTTAATAAAAAATTAAAATAATAAAAAACCATAGAAAAGTCCCTAAACCATTAGTAAAAATAATAATCAAATAAAAAACCTGTAACTGTTCTGATTTCCAAGTCTTTCCATTTATCCACAGTTTGACAGAAACACACCTAATTTTAAAGAATGAATTTTGGATATTTTGTCAAGTTCCCATATTGTAGCAAAGCCCCCAAAATATATAAACAATTTGTAAGCTGCCACCACCAATTTAAGTGGCTTAGATAAAGGTCATAGATGTCAGTTTTATAAACTGACATTCAGACATAGAGAATTTTTAGAAAAGTCTATTGCTTGTGTTTATTGAGGAAGGTTAACTGCTCTCCAGCAATTCTAGTTCATTGGTACAACTGCACTACTCCACAGCAGGGAATCATAAGCAATGCAGGGTAAGGACACATTACATGAAATGTGAAAAACACTGTTCCTTAATTACAAAATTTGCATTTAAGTTGGATAATGAAGATAAAACTATGGGGTGCTGTAGATGTAAACACTGAATTTTAGAGAGTAAATTTTCATTTCTGGTATTGGCAAAGATTTATGACTATTTTGCACATATATGGAAAGAGAATCTACACAAAGGGTTCCTGGTAGTATACTTTTAATATTTATTCAAATAGGAGAAAATTCCACAAAAATTTGGTTTGGGATGTTTATGAGAGTTTGGAAATGTTAACCAAATATATAGTGATGCATTAAATTTTAGCTTTCATATTTTTCAGATTCTGTACTGCATTAGTGTATAACTGTGAACCTCATATAAAGTGTCAGCAAGTTCTCTTCACAGTCTAGTCAGACAAAACAATCCTTTTCCAGCCTGAGAACCAAAGACGCCATTGCAGCTTCAGGTCCAAAAAGTGTAAACAACAGGGAATTGAGGAGCAATCTGGGAGGATGGAACTGCATAATGTGAAGCTGTAATTGGACAATTAAGCCCAATATGTAAATGGAGCAAAACCTCTAAAAGTGTGAAAAACTGTGACCCAGGGTCTATCTTGGGTGTAGTCTCAGCCAGGCTCTGGTACTGCCCAAAGTGTATCCTTTGAAGGCCTTTTAATAAACACCTACTTTACTCCTTTAACACTGTCTAGTCTCTGTTCTAGGTAGCCTCTCAAGGCATCCGTAGCCCAAATTGAATTCCAAAGGGAAGAAAGTGCCTTTCTTATGCTTCTGTTCATAGATTTTACAAACACTAATACAAAATTGAAGAAGCAGTTTCAGAGTTGTCAATAAAAAAGCCTTTGGGTACCAGTTACTTCTTCAGGTCTCAGATAGTGTGCTCCTGTTTTGTTGGCTTGGAGGTTTCTGAGCAGTTACTACTGGTAATGGAAAGGGATGATCTTTGATCTTTATTCCCTGTAAAATCTTCGGGGAGTCTAAAACATGAATGTTTCCCCCAGCCCTCTCTTTCTTTCCTGCAACAGAAAATTATCACTTTGGTCAAGTAGGTTCAAGAAGGGTTACTCTGACCTAGATAAATGTGGGCAGTCAGGGCTATCTTCTGAAAACGTTAGTGGCATTGACTAAAATATCAAGTGGCAAGAAAAGCATGAACCAGTTCATATTTAAACTATTATGAAAAAGAATCCTCTGTTACCTGTGAGCGTGACCAGAACATAAAGTTTAAGATTTGTGTGAAGTTTAATCTGGAAAAGTTGATGATTGTGGAGAAAGCAATATGAGAGCAGTGTTAGTGTTCTGGATAAAAGGAAAGCATTGGGGGTTTGTTAGGCAAATTTAGAAATGAGTCCTTTTAGAGACCATCTTGGTCTGTTTGTCCCAGTAGTATTTATTGGAAAATTAGTTAACTTGTACCTGAAGTGATTGGTGGAGTAGTTTCTTTAAGAACAAGCTACCTATAATTATCTATATATATTTTTACCTTGATACTGTGAAATCATCAGAAAATGGATATGAATCATCTGAAAAGAGAATGAACTGAAGCACTGTTTTTCCTTACTGCTGGCACTAATTCTTCGTCCCTTGGGTATCTAATAGAATCTGGACTTCTTCTTTGACATAACATTTTTAAATAGGTGAAGATTGGACTGTCTGGAAACCTCTTTATTTCCAAGCATGATGCAGTGTTTTGATTAGGAGAGATGATTGGGCTGATACTTTTTGATTGTGAAATCTTGTTGTGTTACTGTGTTTACAGTTTAATTAGTTTTCCCCCATGAAACCTGTATGATTTTTTCTAAATAAGAATTGTTACATTGAAACCATTTTTCTTTATTACTAAGCTTTACATTAAAAAGTTATGCATATTTTCTTTAGTTACAGACTAAAGAATACATAGGAAATCCCTTTCCATGTTACAAATATTCTCCTTTTTGATACATTAGCTCAACACAAAATGGCTGAGTTTCATACTTACTCATTAGGATAAGTTTATAGCGTGTACTCTTGGAGACTTAGCCAGGTCACTGCAGATTCTTGCCTTGGCAGGGTTTTTCTTTTTATTCCTTTGACCATTTAAATGTTTTCACTAAATTCCAAACTGGCCCATTACAGCCATTTCTTAACTTGTGATTCTGAGTTGAAAAATGCAGAGGCGGGGAGGACTCTGGCTTGCCACAGCTCTGTGGTGTTTGAACGCATGTTCTTTCTGGTTACCTCTTCCACAGAACCAGATCTTGGTTGGTTTTGTACCTCTCTGTAATCCATGAGCTCTATGATTTAAGCTCAAACTTGTTAGTTACCTGGATATTCCTGTTCTTCTATAATATGCTGGGTGGCTGAGTGTTAGGGGACCCCTACCATGTCACTCAGGTTGTTTTCTGAATGCTGGCAGCCTGCATCTTAGCCCATTACTGGGGTCTGTATCTTTACTCTTACACTTTTTCTCTCATTTGGGTGTATTTCACACGCTATTAATTTGATTACATCAATACAAATTTATATCAGTTTTGCTACATTCCTTCCCAATCTTGACTTTTTCCCTTTCTTCAAGTTACTTGCATTATTCTCTGTGTGTAGTTCATAGAGCTTTGCAAGCCTTTCCTTGGATTGTCAAATGGATAATCAAGGTCTCATGAAGATGTGACATGCTTTTTGAATAACTAATAATTATTTTTAATCTAGAGATATTTTTTGCTTTATTGTCTTGATGGGGAATGTTAACTTGTCAGTCTGTTTTTAGATCAATAACAGCAATGAAAGTTGCATTTCCAGTCTAGCCTAAAGTGGTCAGTTATCAATTTGCAATTTAAATGAACCCTTTCTTTCTTGTTCTTTAAGCACAACCTCAACGTTTGCCTCAGCCAAATGCTTCAGCACTGGAAAGGAGTGAGGAAGAAAGTGGCAAAATCCAAAATGGCCATGTGGGTCTGAGTAATGGAAGTGGAATTCACAACGGGGTCAAGCATATGCCTGCAGACAACAGAAAGCTTTCGTCTCCTGTTTCAGAAAAAATGCACAGAAAAATTCAGTCCACCTTGTCTGTCAACAGCAACAGCAGTAAGAAGAGTAAAATAAGCTCTGTGTTTTCTCAAAAGCCAGGTACCTCACCAGAAGGTAAGCTGATATTCTTACTAAAAAAACCAAACTGAATAAAGACCAACCAAACCTCAGTAAAAATTATACAATCAACTGAAAATAATTGAAGAGTGTGACTCATGCTCCAGAAGCAAACAGAACTTATTGAGATAAAAGACATGCTTCTTTCCCAAAGGAAAATATTAAGTATTTGAAGGAAAGGGAAGGAATGGGAGAGTTCTTGCTTTTGACATTTGGTCAACATGATCTGATAATGTTTTAGTCTCTGTACTTAGTATCCTGAACTGATAGAAATTCTTGTCAACATTGTCACACGTACATCAGAAAAAAACCCATTAAAGTACTACTAATTCAAGTCATAGTAAATATTTAAATCCAGTAATGGCAGGCTCTGCGAGGGTAGACTTTGCTTTTGAAATGTTCTGTTAGCTGATATCCTGACTAGCTGTGAGGTCTAAACACTAGATAATAAAACAGTGACCTGTGCTTCAGTGTTCAGTATGCCTTATGCTATATTTGGGATGTAGATAATGCACACAAAAAAGCTTCATACTCCTGAATAACTTAAATAAGCAAAAGTAAATAATTTCTCTCATGTTTTAGCTGTGTCTCTATGCTCTCACTTCTTGAATTTACACTTAAGGTTCCAGAGTTCCTGAGCTTCTCAATCCACTGCCTTCCCATTAGTACTAATATACTCAATGGACTTTGCGACTGCCCTTAACAAGAGCTAGAAATTTTTTTGGTTTGAGGCAGGCACAGATGTGACTGGTTAAGAAAAAACAACTCTAGAGGGAGGGGACAGACACAGATCCATAGAGAAATAGGAGATGGTACTGTTCAGTGAAGTGGGGAAGATTCTCAGCCTAGATGAAAGGATGAGGCATCAGAAGGACCACACGTAGTGCCCTGAATGAAGCCTGACATCAGTGGAGTGACTCCTTTTGGCTTCAACTACTTTAGTCAAACTTAGTGGATCTGTGTAGTAATATCAACAACAGCTTCAGTCAGACCCTTCCATGGGCTGGTCCCCCTAGCTATTGTTTATTTTCATGTCTGTTTTCAAGAATCTATTGTTACTTTTCTGTTGCACTTTTAGTCCTCTAACATTTCTTTCCAAAATCACAACTTCATACTTCCTCTGTATCCTTCTCTGTTACGTGAAATATCCTTTTATCATTCTCCTTAGTGCACTTTGAAAAGACTGTATCTTAAGAATCCTAGATAGATACACTCTGTCATTCATCTGTTCATGTGACTGAAACAAAGTGCAGGCCTCTGAATTTAAGAAATCCAATCTCCAAAGAAAAAAAAGCCAAACTGTTGTTTCAGAGGCAGTGCCTATCCTGTTCATTCCCCTATACAAATAATTATGGCAAACATTTCCTTTATTCTTCTAAAATTATCCTGTAACAAATACAGTTGTTGGGGTTTTTTTCTGTTTAATAACTGAATATCATTATGTCAAATTAAAAAGTGTTTGAGGAGAAAATTATTAATGTCTTAGATTTAACTTTAAATTCTAATGTCTGATTTTAATATCCAACACAATTGAGTTAGTTGCCATCACACAATATTTTTATATGCAGTAGAAATTTTGTTATCCTTAAAGGCATATCTGATTAAAATACAGATCATTAAATAGTGTTGTCACATTGTATAACTTGCATTCTTTCAAAGCAGAGAAATACAGGATAGTCCTTATTGTCACATGCAATTTCACAAGTCACCTAAGAGCTAAAGTTAAATAAAGTCAACACTGTACATCTGGCATTGTAATGTCCTTTTGAATGTAAGAACTTGGATATATGCTCTGAGTAGCTTGTCCCATTCTGCAAATGTCTGCAGCTCTAAATTTTCTGTTACTCAGTCTGACCAAAGCCCGGGTTTTATCGTGCAGTGATTAATGTCTGGTGTATTGGAATATGCCCATAAGGGAATATTTGTTTTTAAAAGGGATTTTCTGGTTTTGAAATTTATTTTGCTTTACAGTTCTCTGGCAGGTGTGTTTTATATTTGTGTAAACACATCTGCATGCACACATATACAAGCTTTCTGACAGCTTCTTCAGTTTTGCAGTAAGGTACCCTATGGGGCTACATGACAGAACGATAAATTGTAAGTAGTATTCTTATCAAGCTGTTACCTCTCAGGAAGTATTAATATATACTTCATTTGTTCTATCATCCCAATTTTTTAGAAGATGCACAATCAGAAAGTCTGGCAACAGTCAATTGAAATATTTAGATTAACACAAAGAAGAGTTGACTATTTAAAGGAAAAATGATTTATTGATAGCTTAAAAATAATTGTGTTATTACTACATGTCATGTTAACCCCTTATGACTACTTCATTACAAAAACCTGATATAATTAGCCCAGTTACTTGTTTAAAGGACTGTAATTGCATTTAAATCAGGAATATATGCATATATATATGGATATGCTTGATAAATAAATCTAATCATACCAAGACAGAAGATTATATTATTAATTTCAGTGACTGAGGATTACATGGACATTCTTTCAAAATGGTATACACAGTTTAATTTGAACCCAACTTCTGCAGCTTCTTTGTATAATTTTTGGGCAAAGAGGCATTTTTCTGAGCAGTTGCCTCTTCTGATTCACTGAATTTCTCTAGAGGCTATTGACACAGCTTCCAGGAAGATAGAAAAGATACAAAGCTATTGAAAACTATTTGTGACATTGCTGAACTACTTGGCCTTGCTTTAATTTGTACCATGTTAACCTCACACGCCACTGGTTACTGCTGAAGAGTTGCTGGGTTTGAATTTACTTGAAGGTGTGTGTTTGTATTCAGGCACATATAGTGTATAGTGCACTAATATAACTTCTAGGTAGTTTTTTAAATGGTCTTATGGAGAAAGAGACAAACTATATTTCTTTTGTACTGTGAGTAATAAATCACCTAAATTAACTCACCTGCTTAGTGCTATTCCTTATGTAGTACCTTGGATTTTATTCTTTAATTGCTAGCCTTGTTTGGTTTTTTAAACCCGAAAATACACACCCTGTATTTTTACTTCATCTGCCTTGTCTTCCTCCTTGAGTGTTATGATCTGTTGTCAGTCAGGAGACTAATGAAATTAAATGAAGGAAGGTGGCCAGAGAAAAGGAATAGATAATGTCCTCAGAAGGAAGAGAAGCAAAAATTTTGTCTGTCAAGCTGAGTTTAAACTATAGGAAAGACAAAATATTTTTCATTTTTATCCTTCTCAAAAGCTGCATTCTTCTTGATTCTTCTTAAAAGACAAGAAGTGAATATTTCCGGAGCACCATACTTGGTTGTAATGCAAAGTTTGCCCTGATCTAGTACTTTATTCTAGAATATTGTATCTGTTGACAGAACAGAAAGCCTGGAAGGGCTTCAAGCAGGATAAAATCAAGAAACCTGATGGGCTTGCCCCCCATCCTGCACAGGAGCATATTTGGGCTCGTGCTCATTAGAAATGTAGCATGCTGCTTCACTGCAGGTTTCAGTATATATACCAGAAAGCTAAATGAAGTTCAGTATTACTTTACCCTGGCTAGCACATCTGCCTGTGAAGGTTGGTGCTGCTCCTGTTGGTCTCCAAAGTACTAGGCATTCCTAACACAAGCTATGAAACCTCCCAGCCTGCCACCCCTCAAAAATTCACCCACCACAGTTAAGAACTCTTTTATTAATTGTTCCAGCTGAAAACTCCACTTGTGCTGTGGGTCATATCTTGTGAGCTTTTAGAGCTGAGTGTAGGGAATGCTTAAAATGTAACAGATATTTTTGTAGCAGTAGTATAAAAGCTTTAAAAACTTCTTTTTAAATGAGTCTGTAGTGTATGTGGCCATGTCAGCATTCCAGATGATGCTGGTTAGAAACACTTTCACATCCAGTGAGACTTAGGAGGTTGTGAGTGCAGTCACCAGTTGTGCTTTTCCTCCACATCTATTATTAATCCATATTGTCCCTGAAGAAATCTTACTCAGCTCCATAACTTACACTACAAAAAACCAAAGGAATTATGAAATAGTTGCAGTGTCACTCCTAAAAAGCAGTTTTTAAACACTGTTTCAGTTCTAAAGATTTTTCAAAGGGACTGGATAGGTTTCAGTGAATATTGGGAATAAAAAAATTTTTAGCTCAAAGAAATTTTAATAATATTTTGAATTATTGATGTCAGAGGTGTCACAGTACTTCCAAAATTCTGGTTGGTAGGCCATTAGCAAAGAGAATTGTAACTATTTTGCACCTGTTTATTATGAACAGTGGAGAAAAACACCTTGGAAACATAAAAAAGCTATTGTAAAGGAGTAAAAAGGAAGACAGTCTAGTTGCTGTGTTCAGATGCAGAGTATCCAGAGCCCTGATGCAGATCCAGACCTTTCCAGAGAAACTTATAGAAGAGAGGAGGTCTAAAGGAGGCAGCAGTGAGGCAGGAGAACAGTAGATCTAGATGTCAGGAAATGAGGACAGATGAGTAACTGAACACACACATATGTGTATCAGAGTGGTGGAAGGGAAGTAATAATGGCATGCAGTTGGAGGAGGAAAGGAAAGTTGGGCAGGGGAAGAAAGGAAGAGGAATCTAATTAAGGGAGTGAGGGGCCAAAGTAGGTGCTTATTATTTTCTAAAACCCAAACCAAGTTTTCCTACCAAGTCCTTATGAAGCTTGATGTTATACATTTTTGAATCAGAGCAATAATTTATGAAAAGTTAAGGATAGAGAGAGGGAATACAGATTTTTATTTGTTTTTGACTGAAGCTCTCACTTCTGGTCAAGTTGTTGTGACCTCAGAAGTTACTGTGTTTGGCAGAGAAATTCTCACAACTCCAATGACTCGATGATTGAGTTTAATGTGGTACTTCACTCAAAAGGCTTTGAGCATACACAATTGCTGTATTCATTTGGAAACAGTAGATTGTTAAACTATGCTGAATGAACAGATCATGAGCCTGCCTCCTGTATGGACAGTGAGATCTCCGTTCTTTTCTTCCCAGGCTCTCTAAACCAGAAAGGCAATAGAAGGCATCTTCTTTGCAATTGGTCTCTTTCAGGAGAGGTCTTTAGGAAGTGTAATAAGGCTAGATGCAGAAGTGAGCTAGATAAGGAAAGCCTGCAGCATGGGGGTGAGACTCTGGGGAAGGACAGCCAGTGCAGACTTGCCACCACACTGAAGTTACCATTAATGCTTTCCCAGAAGCAGAGCCTGAAGGAACCTTCCTCAACTTAATAGACTGTATTTCTTGTGCTGCTGAGCTTAGAGATGTGATGAACTATTTCACTGAAAGAAAGTGTGGATTTTTTTTTTAAATCCAGTGTTTAAAATTCAACATTTCAGGGAACATTTGAACGAGACATCTGTCTCCTCCTCCCCCTTCTTTTTAGTATAATGCAACTTCATCTGTTCTAGATTTTGAATCAAAGCATGGGGTTGGGGACACTATTTAACTCATGCTGCTGACCACATTAATTTATTATAATATCCCAAGTGGTACTGATGGCTTAACTGAGGGTGAAGCAAATCCAACAAACAGCCTTTGTGTTAAGCCAGGGTCTTAAGAGCCAGTAGGTGCATATACGTGGAAAGTAATGTGTAGTTGTCTTAGCATGCTAGCAGACTTCTGTTTGAAGTAGGAGTGTTTTACTTTGTTTTCTATAACTTTATATAGGAAAAATGGTTTCCAGGAAATTTTCCTTTAGTGAGCATGATTTGCAATAGGATTGTGTTGAGTTTTTTTCTTCTTGAGGGACACCACAGCAGCACTAAGTTTTCTTTCATATACTGTTCAGTCATTTGATTGGTATTATTTACTGAAATCCAGTAAAAGTGTGCATCAATAGCCTAACATTGCAGAAGTATCTATTGGCCATCTCTCAAGCTGGCTTTTTTTTAAACATACATACGCTTCTGAAAGCCATCCCACAGCATTAAGTGGTATTTAGGCAGCTACTTGTTAGTATCCTGCAATCTCTCTACTTCAGCTGAAATTTTGTTACGTTTTAGAAATTGGTTCAAAGTGGATTTGTGTGTGAGCATGAAGTGCTAAACAGGGGTCTTTGTTAAACAAGGTTGTAAGGTTGTATCAGAACACTGCCCCACAGACAGTGGGCAAATAACATTATCATATGGTCAAATGTGTGCTTTTTAAGAATGCATTTTGAAGAGTGATGTATTTTAAGTAAGGTTTACATCATTTTTTTGCACAGAAGTCTTGAAAGGTAATTTACCTGTTTTTTAACAGGATTGAGTGGAGAACAGGGCCTGTAACAGAAAGAGGGTCTTTCAACAGCATCTATTTTATAAGGACATAGTCTAGCTAGCATCTAAGGACATAGTCTAGCTAGACCTAACTTGTCTCAGTATTTGCAATGGTGAGCAGTGGCAATGAAGGCTTCATATTCTAAGGAATTAGGTATTGGAAATGAGCGGATTTCTTAGTATATCTGTATGTTTGAAATTACTCCTGAGGTTGTATCTGTATTGAGGGCTTAGAATATAAGCTTTGATGAAAGTTTCCATGTGTTCAGTGTGTTTTGCCTGCTCAGGCAACATTTGAATTTTCTTGTTCAATAGAGATAATAGGTTTTTATTTTAAATGGCGAAATGTCACGTATACTAGGCTTTTTAAGTATGTTTTTCCCTGTCTTAATAAATGTCAGTCTTTCATCTAGAAGTAACCATACTCCATACAACATGTCAGTTTGTTCTTTCAACCTTTGCTTGTTTTCCTGTGGACATTTTCCTGGGTGCAGTGATTTTTCTCTGAAGATAGACAGTGGGTTGCAAAGGCTGCCAATGAGCCCCATTGCAGGAGTGGTGGGAGGTGTGACAGCGCGTGTGCCGCTGCTCAGGAACTCTGCTCCCTCCCTGCCTCTGCAGGGCTTTAGGAGCCGTGTGCGGGGTGGTTCCTGGCTGGGGCTGTGCGCTCATCCCGCGCTGTGCGCTCATCCCGCGCTGCCGGACTGCGGGGCGCCTGTAGCGCCTGCTGGGGCTTCTGTTCAGGGCTCTGCGGGGGCCCTCTGCAGCAAACCCCTGCTGAAGACCTCAGCTGTCACTTTGATTGTGGGTTTGCCCTTTTTGATTCTCTCTGTGAGACAGCAGAGTGCCTGGAGATTTGTTTTGAGTGGTCTGAACTCGGTGAATATAGTTAGTAAGAAGCTGACCAAGGTCGCCATCCTGTAAGTGAGCTTATTTATCACTGTAGACATGAAAAACTTTTATCGTATGTGACCTGCCTGCTTGGTATGAAAGCTTTTTGAGTCAGTTTGTGATAATTTAGTGTCAAACATTACAAAAGCAGCACATAGCAGCCTGCACATGCATTTCTCTGTGCATTTTTCAGTTCATCTTCTGCATTTCCTGAACGGTTTTGATGGTTGATAGTTCTCTTCAAAATCTGTTTTTTAAGTACAGCTGCACCTTTTCATAGAAATGAAAAGGAGGTTATACAAGGAAAATTTAAATAAAATAAATGTATGTTTCAGTATTTGAAAGAAATTGAATACCATAGTAATATCTGTATGCAGAACTTTTAGAAGGAAAAAGTGGTGTGAGCGTGCCAGTGTTTAAAGACATAGACAAACATTAAAACAGTTTTATTTTTATATTGTTTCTTTTCCTTAAATGAGTGTAGCTGTTATAACTGGGGTAATGCAGACTTCTGGGCTTTTATAACAGTGTGTAAACAGTTTGAAGGGATCTTAGGCCTATTTCTTGTCTGGATTTTGTCTGTGGTAATATTTAAAACCCAGTTAAAGTAGATGTTACATGTACTGTATCCACTTTATGGTTAAATCAGCATATGGTTGGATGTGTGTGTGTATGATATAAAGCAGCAAAAACTTAAACATGCTGGTTGGGTTCTGTTTGCCTTGGCATTGTTTAACAGTTTTGATGAAGTTCCCTAAGAAATTTGTGCCTTTTGGATATGTGCCAAAGGATTAAGGGAACACCTTCACTTGCATTGGTTTTAAAAAGTGTCAGATGAGATGCCCCTTTTAGCTTCAGGTCTAATTTTCATTCCATACAAAATGAAAGAATAATTTAAGATAAGCTTCAGTATCTGAAAGCTCACCTTTCTTCCCCAAACATGAGTTGGTCTAATAAAATGTACTAGCACTGCCTACAGATCAAGACTGTTGTAAGTTATGCCATTTAGAATAGTTTATGGGAGCTTGGATCTAGTCAACAAATGTGATAGAGTGTTTTAATGAAATCAGAAGCAATTGGTAAAAGAACTAGGGTAGATATAGTGGTTTGGAATTTTTTTTTTTAAGGTATGCCTCTAGACAGTGTTCACACCCCACATCCTCACTGTTATGTAGTGACAGTCTCTAGTGCAGCATTTCTCAATTAAAGAAAAGTGTAATATAAGAATTAAAAAACAATGGAAATTTGAGACTGGTGTGGGTATAGTGTGGAAGTCCTAAGAAAAAATTTATCTTCATTAATGATTTGCCTGTGTGATGTGATGAAACTTAAATGCTTCCACAGAAAGGGAAATCGCTTTAATGAAAGCTTAAACCTCAGAAACTTCAGAGTTAACTTACTATCAACAGCAGTGCATCATGAATGTCAAGACTAATGGAGTTCTGTCCACAATAAAGATGTGCCCCTAACTCTTGATTGTGTTACTATATCTAATGGGAAAAGAAGATTCTAATTCTCAAACAAACAAATAAACAAAAAAGAGCTTAAAGAAATTTTAAGCTGGCACCAGTATCATAACTGGTATTGCTGTATAATTTCCTTTTTAGAAAAGACTAGAATATACTCAAAGTTTCCAGAAAACACATTATCGGGCATTAAAATTGTGGGATCTCAGCACCTCAGGACGGAGGTGCAGAGAGGCCGAGACCACCCTTGGGGGGCTCGGGAGTCCTGGAATGTTGCCAGAAGTGTCTGGTGGCTGGACTTTGATCCTACACAGGAGACGACACCTGTATGAGGACTGGGAGGAATTCACTGGGTGAATGGTGAAGGGATAAGTTAAGTAGAGTGTAAAACACAGGGTTTAGGATTTTGGTACAGGGGGGTCTAGAGAAGTAAGATGGAGGAATTGGGGCGTGTCCTGTCCTTCTTCTTCTTCTTCTTGGCCTCCATCTTCTGTGGTGGTGGTGGCACTTTGGGATTGGTTATTACTAGAAGTGCACCGGTTAATAAGGATAGAAGGTATTGGGGAAAAATGATAAATATTGTACACGTAACTTAGGGTATAAAGATAAGTGACCGCCCGGGGGCTTGCGGAGTGTGCCCATGGCTGACTTGCTGTGCAGACCTCTGTCGGGCTGAAAGAAAATCTTTTAGATAAACAATTAATAAACACCGAGACCGAGACAAGATCAGAAGTCTCTCCTCGTCCTTTCAAGCGCCGGGCTCTTCAAGGCCATCCCTGGGCCTTTCCAGGCCACCTAGACAGCACAGAAAACTAACATAAAATCACCAAGTTTACAAATACATAAAATATATTTAGTTCTAGTTGGATTAAAGTGATCCACTCCTCAGTCACCTGAAAAAAAAAAGTCAGATTTTGATGGGGTGAGGTTAAAGAGTGGAAGTTAAGAATAGTCTTTATTCTTAATGTTAATCTTAACATCTAATTAATATTAATCTAATGTTATTCTTAATTCTTAGTAAATTTTAAGGTTTAGACTAATATGTAATTTTCAATAGTCTCCTTGGTCTTATAAGCAGGAAAAAAATACTGGAGTGTCTTGTGCAAGCAATGAAATATATTGTAGTTGTCTCCAGCATGGTAATGAAAAACCTGTGGTCATCTCTTTTGAAGTGAGCTTTGTATAGCACCTTCATGGCTGTATTCCACTGATCACACCAGCAGTCAGTTTTAGCTGTGTAATGTTTTCTGTGGAACTGTCAGGTTGCTGTAGGAATGTTGATACTAGAGAAGGATGAGTTTTATGTGGCGTGGTGGTTTGTTATTACTACAAAAATACAGTGTATCTTTTTCCTATAATTGTATCTGTACATTAGAAGCCAAGAAATAGGGGTCAAACATGGAAGAAATTATTCTTCCACCCATTTTATCCAACTGTATTACAGCCCTTTAGAGTCATGATTCTGAATTCACCAAGTTAGGTAGGACTAGGTAGCAGCATGCTTTGTCATGTGTTAAATAATTGCTACCTGGATAGCTATTAAAAGTCAATAACATGAAGAACATAAAAGCATGATTATTTCAGGTTTGTCCTTGAAATGTGGATCAAAGTTTATGTTCATTGTGCAAATGAGTCATTGCAAGAATGAAGAGAGCACTAAAGGGGATCTCTGCTTTCTCTCAATTGTTTGTGCAGGTTAAGTAAAATTGTTATATAAAGATTATTTGAATCAAATATTAGGTTTGCCATCTGGGGAGAAGGAAATAAAAATAAAGAGTAGGTAAATAAATCCTTTTAGTGTTTCAGTCATTGAAGAAGAGACGGAAATAAAGACCCTCTGTAGAGTTTCCATAATAATACTAATGTCCAAAATTCTTTACTATGTCTTGGACCATTTTTCATAGCTTTTACCTTTGAAATATGTACATTTAAATCAATGTGGCCTCTTCTTGTAAGTCTTGATTTGGTGGATATTTTAGCCTTGGAGGGAAAAGTTCTTTTGTGGGTCCGGAAAATGCTTTCTGAGTAGAATCTCTGTTTTATAACCTTGAACTCTGTTCCTTGCCCATCACTAGTATTATAATGTCTGTAAATGTGTATTCCTCTCCCTGCAATTTTACATATCCTTGCATGAAGCAGGCAAGATTTTTTTGAACATCTTATTTACAATATGTATACACACAAAGTTTCATTATGGTGTACTAAAAAAAAATTTCTAGAATGACATTTGTTGTTGTATTAGCTTCTTCAAGCTGTATTTTAAAGATGTGGTATACTAAAACCTTAGTTCCTCAAATATAAAGGTTTCTTAGATAGAACTCTTGGCTTCTTTATCTTTTTCCTTCATATTAAAAGAAAATCTGAAAGGAGATTCTACCTGAGCATATTTAACACCATCTCCATGACAACCAGCTAATTAATCGCTATCAGTCTGGCTTTGGTCCTTTTCAGTGAACTGATACTCTCCAGCTCTTTTTCACATATCTTCTGTGTTTTCTATGAAGGTCATTTATTTAGTGACATTATGTCTTTGGGAATAAAAGCTTTTTAATACAAGAAACAATTTTCTTTAAAGCACGTTAAATGTACCTGTGGTTTCCTCTCAGTTTTGTTTCCTGCGCAGTAGTGGGGAGATTTTAAGGTTAGAGTTTTGGGGATTTTTCTGAAATTTCAATCTTGCTTCCATCTTGCTTTATCTGAAATTTCCATCCTTTTCCTTTCGGGCATAAGGCTTTAGCAGTACATTATGACTGTGGCCACATTGCAGCACAGAATTGTCCAAGCTAAGTTTGCATCTAAGTAGTGTAGTAAGTAGAAATGGGCTGAGGGTTCAAGTAGTTCCTGTGCTTTTTGGGACAGATTTGGGTGGTCTGAGCCTCTGTTGCTGCATTGCTGTAGGTATTCATGCTTGCTCGTGTAAGTCATCACTGCAGTATCATGCAGTCAGAGTTTCTGCAATGTTAGAGGTATTTGGAATCAATCAACATACCTGTCATGGCTACTGCACAATTTTTAACATTTATAAATTTGGTTAGAAGGCCTGATAATAGTATTGCTGTTGCAAGTAATTGCAAATTTTCCCCTATGACAGCAGTCTTCAGCCTGCGAACTGTGAGAACTTAACCTCTATAGAATGGAATGTCTGTAGGTGCTTAGAAAAACTGTCCATATAGCTCAATATCCTGCTGTTCCTAACAGACTCTCATAGGGGATACTTGTAGGGACTTGTAGGACTTGACTGTCCTACAAGAGGCAAGAGATAGGGTGAGGTTCTGCAGGATATTTCCCCCAGAACATTTTTCCAGTCTTACCTGGCTGTGGCTAAAGACTTCAAAGTTTGCAGGCAGTAAAAAGAACAAAAGCTGAGGCTAGGAAGGAAATGTATTTCTCCATCCTGAAACACATCTTGTATTTTCAATGTTTTGTTTCTGAATGACTATTCACTGCCTCTGATAAATTAAATATGTTTATACATATGAATTTATACACATCATGTAAATAGAGTATATCCCACTATCCTGCAGTCTCCTTTTCACTGGCACATGTTTAGTTCCAGTCCTTGTTTTCCTGTCATGTCTCATGGATGTATTATTGTTTGAAGTTATTCCATATATTTACTCTTTGGGTGCCATATTTTTTGCAGATAGTTTGTGGGACACTTTAATTATCTATGTAATTTAGTAGTACTTCTAAAAGCTGGTTATTGATGTTCAGGTATAGTTAAGAACTCTTGAAGATTGAATTAGCAATTCTTTTAATGTACTAAGTAGATTAATCTAAAATTAAAGGAAGAGAAGAATCTGTGTTTTGACTGAATATTTTATATATTGTTGAATGTAAGAAATGCATATAGCATGCAGTTAAGCTGTATGCAAAGAACAGTAAAAAAATCAACAATGTTTAGGCAATTCCTTTATTTTCCTTCACATGTATTGAGCAAACAAAATAGTTTCAGAAAGGTGAGATGAACTGGGAAGGGCTGGAAATTATTTTAGGTAGTTTCCCTCATTAGTTGCTTTTAAAATTATTTTTATCAGTTTGTGTAAGAATGTATAAATGAAGATAATAGATATGGATATTTTACATAATAAATGACTAAGGAGATTGATCTGAGCAGCTCTGAGCAGTTTAGTACTTGGGATTTGTATGAAGTGAAGTGGTGACAGGAAACTCACACAGAGTTGGAGATGAGTTGAGCTGCAGAAGTGACCATGAAGATGGGAAGAGGGTTTTTTAGATTATGTCTACTCCAAACCATTTTCATTCAGCTGCTTACTTGACATTGTGATGTATCTGGATTTAGAATGACATATTAATGATTTTCTCTTTTCTTCTTTGCCTTTTTTTTTTTATTGTTTTGTTTGCTCCTGACACGCTACTGAACTATTACATATGAAGATTGCTGTGTTCACTGTATCCTGGCTTGCTTGTTCTGTGAATTTCTCACGCTCTGCAACATTGTTCTGGGACAAGCGTCCTGTGGCATCTGCTCGTCGGAAGCGTGCTGCTGTTGCTGCGGGGACGAGGTGGGGGACGACTGCAACTGCCCCTGTGACATGGACTGTGGCATCATGGACGCCTGTTGTGAATCTTCCGATTGCTTGGAGATCTGCATGGAATGCTGTGGGATCTGCTTCCCATCGTGAAATATTTATCCCTTTCTATTTTATTCTCTATAAAACTGGAGAGCTTCTCTTTAATAAATTTGAGGAAAGACAAGGTAAGATTTTCACACTTGCACTGTTAATTCCCTTTATATAAATATTTTTTTAAAAAGCGATCCTCAAATCTGTATTCTAACACGAATTGTATAGTTTTGTATGTGAAACTAAAGCTACATTCCAGCTTCCTTTTGGCTTTGCAAATGGAAGAGTTTATTGAAAGTGAATTATAGGCCTGATATTGCAGGCCATACGAAGGCAAAATTCCCATTTGAATCGAGTGATAGGTTTTGGTCAGAGAAGAGACTGCAAGGCAAACCTTAAGTATTTGCCTTTACCTACATTAATGTTTAAACACTCAAATGCGTCCATGCATAACATGCCTTTACAGGCATTCTGAAAATCAAGATATCTCTATTTCTCTTTGGGTTGAAAGCAACTTTGCTCTGTTGTTTTAAACTTAATTCAAAAGCCAGCATCAGAAATCTTCCACTGGTTTTGCTACAATGATCATGTCGGCAATATGTCTTTTGTTTTGAATATCTCATTGATTAGAGAGCAGTTCCTGGTATTTTCCATTGCTGAGATTACCTGACAATCTAAAGTCAAATATAAGTTTTGCCCTGGGCTAGAAGAGTACCAGGATTTCTTTGTCGTCAATCACGACAGAATAGACACCTTATCATTTTAGTTCAGTACTATTATTACTTGAAATGCTTTCTGTTAAAAGAGACTTTGGAAATCTGTGTAGACATGAAGCACATCCTCAGAGTAACCAACTAATAGACTAATGATACTTCAAAAATTGGCTAAAAGAGGAAAATTATTAGAAGAAAAAGAATCAAGTATCTAAACCAGTGCATAAAGTGGCCTGGTCATGGCTGTTTGTGGCTTTGGAGCCAGTGTTACATAACTTACTATGTATTTCTTTATGGTGTAAGAAAGATCTACAGAGGGTAGTAGAACTTAAACAAGGCATAAAAACAAATTTAAATTGACTTTATTAAGGAATTCTTTCATATTCTTACATGCAAAAGCAAGTGAAAAATGTTTATTCTCAGAAACATTTTAAATGTTATTTTTAAATAACTGTGTAAAAAAAGATCACTTAAAAATATATTATATGCTTTAAAAATAAAAGGACTGGTATTTAAAGTATTTGAAAAATGCAGTTAGGGTCTGTTGGACCTAACTGTATATTCACTGTTGCGCAATTAAGGTTTTCCAAGAAATATCTCTCTTTTGTATTTGTAATTGTGGAACATAAAGAGGTTTGTGGCATTCCCAGATTTAGGGAATTAGTCTACCCATTTTCTTTACCATCTTCTAATTTCTACCCTCCATGTCTGTAGCTCACAAACTGTTCTTTGTAAACCACCCACACATCTTGATCTCACAATCTTTCCTGTTTACATACCAAGTATTCCATTTGTAGAGCATAGATTTGTAGATCTCCTAAATTCAGTTCTTGTTACAGGAGTCATCAATAGCCAGTAGCATGTGTGTTGAGGGAATTGGCCAAAAAAGTCTCTTTCTACTATGGTGAATTCAGTTTATGCAAATGTGACAAGCTAAAGATCACAGGAGTGTGAAGCTAAGTCGACAAAAGGTCTGATATTAACCAAAGCTTCTTCTTGTGAACACTGACTAGTAGTGCCTACTACTGCGAGTTATCACTGAAGCTAAATCCTTAACTCTGCTAGGGAGCTGGGAAGTGTTACATTTTGCCTTAGCATATGCAATATTGTGGTGTATTCTGATGCAATGCAGATTCACCCTCAGAGGGTTTCCTAATCTGTTTTTTTGATAGTTACTACAAGTATTATTCTTATTATGGGTTTTTTTCTTTCATATAATGGGCCAGATTCTGATCTGTATTCCATAAACTAAGTGCATTTCCATTCATGTCAGAATTTTTTGTTGGTTAAATTCCAGTTAGAGAGCACAAAAATATTATGGTAATAGGCAGGCTAATAAGGAATAATATAGTTAAATTGATAAATTCCCAGTGCTCAGAATCAGGCTCATGGGGCTCAATTATGACTCCTAAAAGGCTGAACCACATTGGGAAGGGGAAAGAGGTGCCTTGGTTGAGTGGCATTGCCTGGAGGCATTTTGTCTTTGTAAGGCATAATGCCTCTGGGGAAATTGGGGGCATCACAGTGAGCATTGGGACTCAATGCACCTTGGAAAAAGTCTAGACAGTACTTTGTCCATTGCAGGTGTGTGGTTGACACCGTGGTTGTGGGAACATGTTCTCTGGGGCTAGACAGCTCCATGAACTGTTTTTCCTCATGTCCTTCTGGTCACAGAGGTGAATTAGGGCTGTTTCTTGTCTGATGGTGCTTTTGGGACAGAGAAGAGGACTCCCCATCTCTTGTCCTGCCCCAATATCCATGCCCTGCTGGAACAGGTTCAGTTCTCTGCTTGGAAAATGCACATTTGTGTATCATGCTTTTAGTGGATGCTAGATCTTACTAAAAATTACTTTTACCACAGGTTGATATGGTTAAAAAAAAATTAAAAATACTAGTGTAGGAAGTTATTTTCCTGTGTAAAAGTTATCTACAGAGTTTGTCCTGCACAAGGCCTTGTATCTACTTACTGGAACTTAGTGGGTTTTTGATTTATTGAAATTATAAAAGCAATAATTATGAGAACTTTGTTCATGCATATGTGTATGTACTTTTTCTCACACTCTTGGACATACACACACAGATATGTCTTTTCCCACCTTTTTTGTGAAATACAAGGAAGTGAAAATAGTGTTATTAAACCTCATAATGATTAGAAGTATCAAAGTATTAAAGACAATTGAGAAAATAAAAAATTATGTATTTTGTTTGACATTTAAATGTAGTCTGCTACTGTGTGTCATAGAGATATTAGCACTTTTGAAAAATATATCTTTGTAGCAGAGAAAATTAGCATGTAGTTTAAGGAATTCCTCTCTGTATTTACATCCTTAAATTCTATTTTGTAATTTTCACTCTATAATCAGTCTTGTAAGCACCTTGTGTAATAAAAAAAGCAGAATCAGAAGTCAAATGTGAAAATAGAGTTTAAATAAAATGAAAACATTAGAATTTAATTGTCTATTTTATAATAGTTCTTGTGAACTTGTACAGTGTTTCAGTTTATAGTTCTGCAAACTGGCCCATTTGAAAGACATGCTGTTTGTACTTTATATCAATTGGATGTGCTACTTGCAAACACTATTTTGAAATAAAGATCTTTATTTTGAAACTTTTGGATATCACTTTTTTCTAGTCTTGCCTTGTTACTCCTCTGCAGAATAATTTAATGTATTTTTGTGTCTTTTCTTCTACTTTAACCCTGGGGTGACTTGCACAGAGGGTGAACCGGTGTACAAGTTGTCTTACAGGTGGAGCTGAGCCAACTCAGGCACTAGAAGCTGTGCTAGCATGAACCTCCAGCAGTAAAAAAGTTTGTCATTAAGAGGGAAAATTCATTCCTTGGTGAAATTGGATTAATTAGGTGAAATTACAGTAATGATTAAATTTTATCAAAATGAAAGTTATTTTAATACATCCATTGCAAGTCTTCACTTTACTAAAAACAAGCTGAATTAAGAGTGCAATCGGCTCTTAGTATTCATATTATTTTTTTCTCATGTCAGCTTAAGCTAAGTGTGAGAATCCTTATAATACCTTAAAACTGCAGTAACTGCATGTCTGCAGTCTTTTGCCTAATTTTTCTACATCTATACCACCACAGAGGGTCAAAAAAACTTGCTTCTCTGGCCATTACAGAGGAAAGATGATAAAACTGGCAGAAATTGTGTTTGAGTGTGTATCATGAAGTCTTGCATTGAGACTGTGCACCAAAATAATTGTTTTAGTAAAAGAACTTACAAATGCATAGAAAAAATAGCATCCTTTGACACCTATTTTAGTTGGTCTAGCCAGTATCCATAATACATAAGATTTGTAGAAAAAGATGGCTCCTGTGAAGAAGGATCAGGAACATTCAGGCGCTTTTGGATTGAATAATGGCTCTATTTCAGTCATAGTTCTCATGTTAAGAATTGTATGTTGACTTAGATGAATCACTGATTTTATAATATTCTAAAAGAGAAAATTTTCTGATCTTCACACATTTATGCTCTTTTCACATTAACTTAATGGTTGCAATATTTGATGTATATTCTTGGAGAGCAGTGCCAATTGTATTGATGTATCTCCATGTTAATGCTTTTATTGTCTTCAGTCTTGTAACTTTCTAAAAGGAAACAGAACATAGAATGAATGATGTATCTGAAATCTTACTTTTGGCACCAAAATTAAGTTAAACATTAGAGAAGTATCTCCCTAGTGTATTGTCTTAGTCTTTGAGTGCATACACCACGTACTGGAAAACTCCACATTGTGTTGATGGTAACAGTAGTAGCTCTAGAAACCTACAGACATTATTCTTGCATTTTCCCCTACCTTCCGAATCTTTTGCCAGCTCTTAGCACTTCAAAAGAGAGCAGGGAGACCTTAACTCAATTTTAACCATGAAAGAAGTTCAGTAAAAATAATATGCTGCACTCACTTCCAAGATGCACTTGTAGACTGTGCTCAATGCACTTGAACGTGAAGTTGATTGCTTGTACTAATTTTAGCCTACTCTTAAACACTTGCTTATGCTATTTACCAATGATTTGGTGCTAGTGTCATAAAAGGATGGGTTTTCTCACCTTTAGAAATCTTTAATATGATCGACTATTTCTAGTATAGTTGGAGAGAGAACATTCTCTGAATTATCATTCTGTAAAACAAGCAGATGTTTAATTAGATTAGATGTTCTTAATGTCTTTGTGGTTTTTAATCATAGGTTCATAGAATGGCTTGAGCTGGGAGGGACCTTAAGCATCATATAATTCCAACCTGCTTGCCATGGGCAGGGATGTCTTCAACTGGATCAGGTTGCTCAGAGCTCCATCCAGCCAGGCTTTGAACACTTACAGGGGTGGGGCATCCACAACTTCTCTGGATAACCTGTTTTCATGCCTCATCACCCTCACATTAGGAATTGCTTCCCAATATCTAATCTAAACCTCCCCTCTTTCAGCCTTAAGCCCATTCTCCCTCATCTTATGACTACATGACCTTGTACATAGTCTCTCTCCATTTGCCTTTTAGGCTCCCTTCAGGTAACTGGAAGACTGCAGTTAGGCCACCCAAAAGCTCCTTTTTCCAGTCTGAACAATTCCAATTCTCCTATCAGTTCAGCACACTTCATAAAACACTGTGTACAATCCTGTTTTCTTATTTTTTGCATGCATATTATAGCAATTGTTAGTACATTACCATTCAGTACTCATAAAAATGGAATGTAAGATGAAAGACTGTATAATACCTTTTATACATTTTATAGTGCCCTACTGATTTTTATTCTGGTATGCATTATGCTATTTTAACTGACAAAGTACTCCACTGTAATTGGGGCTCTTTATATCATCTCAGTAGGGTATGTAATTGGTGCCCAAGCACTACACAATTCCTCTTCAATCAGTGATGTAGGATTCAGAAATTTGTCTCATCTCCAAGTTGCACAAAGTGACCACACTGTGAATATGCTGTACTCCAATATATTTCATGTTCCAATCCTACTTTTTGAGGCACGAGATTCGCAGTGCCTACCTTTGTTTCCTTAGTTTTTTTGCAATGTAATATGTTTGGTTTTGTTTTCCTTTAAATTTTGGTTCAAAGAGAATTGAAAGGGTCTTCATTGTGCAAGTCTGGGACAATATCAAGATACATGTTGCATTGTAAGTCGTTTCTTCATATTTTCTATGTTCTCTGCTATATGCAACTTCTAGTCAAAGAGACTTGTAAAAGTGATGTCTTTGGAACTTTGGACTTGGCATCTAAATAACTGAAGCTCAATAGTGTTGAAATATTTGAAAATGAAAATGAATTGATTAGGTCTTGCTCAAATAAAGTGCCAGAAGTTCTATCAAGATGGATTCTGCAAATTTTTTCAAACTGAAAATCTTTAAAATAGTTCTGCTTACAAGAATAAACTAGCATGTTAGTTTCAAACTATCACATTTGAGAGTGGAAATATATGTATATATATATATCTCTGTGTGTGTATATGTGTATATATATATATATATATATATATATATATATATATATATATATGCTCTAGTTTTTTGATTCAGAGCTACCTTCAGTTACTGAGGACTAATTAAGAACAAGCTACAAAGAATAAATGTATTAAACAACACAGTATTTCTTTCCTCCCTAGGAATTGCAACTCCATTTGTCTGTTTCTTCATGTGAGGAGGAGACACCTTGATTACATATTTAATGTAGACTAACAGCAGTGGTTTAGCATCCACAATAACTTCAAGGTCATTAGAAGTAGCGTGTGAAGGATAAAAGGAAATGTGTTACAAGGATCCCACTACTCTTGACAACTGCTGTCTCTGCCTCAGTAATCTGCTTTGCAACTACCAAGCTTTCATGGGGTTAAGTGTAAGAAAATTAGGATATCCATGACTGAAATTTTATATTCACTCTTGTTTCTTCAGAAGGAGTAATTAGACATATTTACACAATTACATTTTAGTAAACTATTATGTCAGTTTAACTGTAACACATATTCTGGTTAAAGTACATTAAACAGCAATCCAGAAGCAATTTAGCTGCAGAAGGCATTATTTTCTATCTAATTATTTGCAAATTAATGAATAAAATTAAATTCCAATCACTGAAAAAATGAAGTAATGGTGAGAATCAGAACTACATATTAGTTAAAGCTATGCAATGCATAACAGAATTAAAGCCGCCTTTTATTCAAATTCAATGCTTAAAAAAGAACAAATCCATCATCTTGAAATTTGACTTGTAGCTTGACATTAAAAATAATATGAGTAGAATTTTCAGTGGGGTAAGCACAAAACTAGTTCAAGTAGTGTCACTCTCAATTAATGTACTCAGGTGCTGTGCCCATTAAAATTCCCACTTGTGGGTTCAGCTCTCTATGCAAATGGGGTCATTACCTGGAGAATTTAATTGGGTATGACACTGGGAGTAGGAATTTTCCTTTCAAAATAAACCTTCTTGCACACATTTTCACTAGAAATTTGATTGTTACATATACTTCATATTGTTTGGCTCTATAAATATTTACCAAAATTGAGAATGTCCTCACTTACTTGTTCTTTTACAGGCAATTCATAATGCATCAAAATCATTTTTAAATTGTTCCATGTATTGCATATGCAAGTCTTGTTACAAAATCTGTGGTGAAAATCTCTTTTTTTTTTTTTCGTGTTAAAATGGTATTTTTGCATGTATCACATCCTTTTAAAGCTGATATTAATTTCTATAATGTCTGAAAGCAGAACCATAGTGTTTTTGTAGTACATGTAAATGAAAAAAAAGGTTATTTCATACTGAACTCCTACCATACACATTGTTTGGAAGGGACAAAAATTTATTGTATTTCTTAGTAATATTAATTCCAACTTTTCTGGGCATTACTTTGCATAATCACTTGCATAGGGCTAAAACTGAAAGATATTAATCTCAAAATGTACATACAAATCTTGCAGAAACACAGAATTACATGATTGGGTGAAACTTCTACAGAACTTCTAGTTCAGCAGTCTAAGCTGTAACAGTGTCTAAAAATGTTTCTTGGAAGCCTCTGATGAAGGGAGTTTTAGTCACTAGAGGTAGTTCTCACTTGTGCTACAGTAAAAGGAAGCTGTTTTCCTTCAATCCCATTTAATCTTATTTTCATTTCTGCAAATAAAACTGATGCATCCATGTTCTATTCCCAGTGGATGTGTAGAACAATCACCATTCTCATGTCATAACCTTTCATATAGTTTGTATACTCCTGCCTAGTTTCTCTTGCCTAATCCAAAATAATATAGTCCCAACCTGTTGTTTTTCAGTGCAACATTCATTTCAGGCATTATAAAACTGTATGAGCTGTGCTTCTCATTTCTCTTTACTCATCTCATTACTCTTGCCCAAAGTATGGCAAGACTGAAGGGGCAACCCATGAAGGAATTCTTTGTCCTGCTAATAAGAATGTTGGGTAGTGTATTGAGGTAAGAGATACATTCATGTCAATAATGTGCATGGATTTCTGTGGCATGAAAGTGACAGTATTTCATTTGCAGCTTAACTTCTGTAAAGGAAACAGTCCAAAGAATCAGCATTATGATCATCTATATAATCCCTTGAAAGATTTTTGTGGGATTTGCAGAACACTTTAAAAAATTTCCAGGATGGAGACCTGCAAGTGTTGTATTAGCAAACAAACTGAGAAAATGAATCAACCATATCATTAAAGCTTATCTACATTTGTTACTTCTGTATTTTCACTCCATCTCAGCTTTCAGCTTCTTGCCACTCTTTTGGGCACTTGGTTTACTAATCCAGCATCCTCTGTGCTCTCACTGAAACTTCTTGTCCAGTTCTGTTGGGTCTCATTGCTTCTTTGATGCTTAATACATATTTATGAAAGGATAAAATCTACTTGAAGAGTGATGTTTTTTCTTACTGAACTTACCTGTAACCTTGTAGTAGTCTTGCAATATGGTTTTTAGATCAAAAGTGAGAATGAATTTTAACATAAATAAACTTTGTTTCAAAAGGTTAGTGCTCCCTTAGTACTCTTCATGTTCAAAAATGGTAATTAGAATAATTTTATTCACGGAGAAGATCTAATGTATTTCAGTGTAGTTTAATAATACTTCTCAATTCTTATTCACTAATAAGAATAAAAGCTTTATAATAATAATTTTATAGCCATAAAATACCTGAGCTCTTAACACTTTTGATTTAGGACTGATATGACATCCTGACTTGCAATATTATTCTTTAATATGTACAGGTGATGTAGACTGGAACCAAGTAACTGATAGCTCTCAGAACCATAGTTGTCAAATGAAAACATGTTAAAAGGGTGATTTTAGAGAGGTTCTGAGGAAATTGGTACTGTGCCTGCAACTCTTCAACATTTTAATCAATGATCTGGAAACATTTCTAGCAGAATTTGTAGATTAATTAATAGTTGATGGAACAGTAAATTGAATACGTATCATTACAAGGTGCTTATTTAGACCAATCTGAACCTCATAGGATGGATCTCTTCTCAGAAAATGCTTTTCCATGCTATGAAACAGAAAGGAAATATTCAGAATTTACTTCATATAAAAAAGAATAATTTCAAACACTTTGAAAGGACTTGAGGATCATGGTGAAAAAGGTACTGAACAATGAGTTTCAGCTGAAATCCTGCAGCCTTTCGTGGTGACCTTTCAATATTTCAATGGATAGTGAGTGGAAGCATGGAAGAGTGAGTGTGCTAAGGAAAAACACACTTTCAGGCCTTCATGTTTTGAAAAACAGAAAAGTCAAAACAGAACATCAGAAGTTAGAGATATAGAATCACTTTTAGCAAGAGAGAATTTCAGAGCTTATTCTACTCAAGTTTATCCAGCAGAAGACTGAGCTGTGCCTCCATCACACTGTACTGGTATCTTCACAGGCACAAATTACAGTGCTTTGGAGCTTTTCATACTCAGACAGAGAGATACAGAAAGAACTAAGCTCTATAGCCAAACAAAAATGGATGTCCAGTTTCTTACCCAAATGTACCTCTGAAGATAGTAATAAACTGAACAAACCATCAAACCCAGCATTTGATTACTCACCTCTTGGCAGTCTTGGTCCACAACTGATGCTTTTCTCAGAGTTACACTTACCTTTATATATATATATATATATATATATATATATATATATACAGCACATACAGAGCAAAAACGTGTGCAAGAAATAAGAAATGCTGAGCTGGACAGAATTTTATTTCTTTTCATCTTAGAGAACTTAGATGAGATGGTACAGTACTACCTCATGGATTCATCTGGTGGCAGGAAGAGATTACCCTGTGTGAATGGGTTTGTCAAATTCTTACTTTTGTCAAACATTAAAATAAAAGAAATATGTTTTTTGTCACTGCAGGATCTCCACAACACAAATATATATGTTCTTTATCACAGTAGTTGTCCAGGATAATATATGGTCACAGATGATTGCCATACCAACATTCAAATATGGTGCATGTTGGTTATAGTTCTGGACTAATAATTCAAATAAAGATTAATTTCTATTTCAAAAATGTAAAACACATTAGATGTTAATTTCAAGGGCAAAATGAAATTGAAGTCCCTAAGAAAATACCTTAAATTGGATGAATTACCTGTAAAACAAACATCATAGATAAAAAGTGAATTTACTTAATATAAAAAAGTTGATAAAATGGGCTGTGAAAGGAAGATAAGCAGGAGTGTTAAGATAAATAGTTCACTCATAGTGAAATAAAGCATGAAAGTTCATCTATGATACAGAAGTTTATGGAAAATTCACAAGACAAAATGCTTTCCAGTGTATTAAACAAAAGACCAATGGGATTTGCGTGTTGTGAGCTGCCAGCAGGCCCATCATAACTGTTACAGATCTACTCTGAAATGTTAAAAAAGCAAAAATACAGAGCTAGAAGGTCCAATTCCTCTGGGCTGAGAAAAGGAAGTGGATACTGACTGTTCTTTGTACACTATCCCTCCACACCTTGCAAAGCAGGAAATTATAGAGCAGGTGGAGAGGTCAGACGTGCGTGGAGACTTTCCTGCATATTTCACTTCCCTGCTCCCTAGTTAGAGGTTAATAAAATGCTGTGTTACATTGATTCAGCTGTAATTTTGCATTCCCCTACTCCAGGAGAAATTTAGCTCACAAACTATACCATTAGGTTTATTTATTTATTTATTTCCCTTAGGCTATCTTGGTCCTGTGTAATTCTTACGGGAGTCAAATGATAAACTGAAAATTGACCCCTATGGAAATCATTAGTAGTTTGTAAGACTGCATTATGTGACATGGGGATTTCTCCAATGACCAAATGAATTTTGCCCTTTTCTTTTCCTGGTTTCCAGAGAGAAAAGGGTTTAATAATCCACTGTGATGTATATGCTTGCATGTGTGCTTATCCATTTTCTTACTCCCTCCTACTCCATTTTCTTAGTCCCTACTAAGGATTTCTAAGCCTTATGGTCTCCTCTAAATGAAATGAAAAGTGAGAGCAATTTAAAAAAGCCAAAGAAAATCAAAAGGAAACTGATCTTATTCTTACCCCAGTGAGAGGACACTGGCAGAATTTGGGCAGCTCCTGTAAGCTGTCAGGGAATCCACAGAAGGGAGACTTACCAAAAATATTTAATAGTTGCAAAACCTGCTGTTTTGAAATTATTTTCAAAACAAATCCTCCTTATTTGTCTCCTGTTTTGTGCCATTTACTTTTGGAAATGTTGTGGTACTCCCCTTTAATGATTCAAGGTTTCCCCCTCTCTCCCCCAAAACAGCTTTCAAAATCCATTGTTCCAAGGAAGTCTTGAGGAAGAAAAGTAGAAATTACTTAATTAAAAGTAGAAAAAATAATTTTCTAGTAGCCAAAAAAGAAAAGACTGAAGGATTGAAAAAGGAGCTCTGTTGATATTAAAAGATTTGCTTATTCCCTTTTAATCAATAATACTTTTTGGCTCAAGAGTAAATTTAAAAATATTTATCCATATAACAACCTAAAGCAAGTTTCTGAAATAAATATTCCCTACTTAAAACAATAAATTATATACCGCATAATGTGCTCCAAGTTAGCATTAATAAAGTATTATATGTGTAATTTTTACAACTAGAAGTATCTCTGTGGCTGTCACATCTTACTGTACACACAGCTTGATTGGTGCAGAGTAGACATCTGCCAGAAACATTTCAGTTTAGCATGATGAATTTACTGTAACCCTGTCAAAAATTACATAGCAATGCCAAAGTATCGCTTTGAATATAGGTTGAAAAACAGAAATAAGTGTGTTGAGGAAGGTTTTCAAATTCTCTCAGAATCCAGTCATTACTGCTGTTACGGCTGGGCACATAGGAATGCTGCTGCTCCATGGGGGATTCCTGGAAGTGAACATTACTTCCTTAATCAGGGTAGTGAAAGGCAAAGTCATGTTGACTGTAGGTGCCCTGCGTAGGTTATCAGCATCCCAGCGAGGACACTGCTGCAAAAAGGGCAGCCAATTTGCACAAAAGTGTAAAGGCTTTCTGAGGCTATTTGTTAAAACTAAAATGGGAAGGCCACACTTATTTGTGACATCCTCTGTGGTGACTGTATTTCATATGCTTGATTTTTTAATTATGTATGAAACACTCTATCCAGCACTGCTTGGGTTAATATGCTTGTTGAAATCTTGTGTATGAATGATTTGGGCCAAATTTGAGCTCAGATAAACAACAGAAGAGGCAATAAGGAAAAGTACATGCTCTCTGGAGGCTTAATGGTAATTCTCTAGCATCCTGACATTTCAAGCAATAGTCTATTAGGAAGGGTAAGTATTCCTAGATCTCTGATAAAAGATTCTTCAGTGTCTTATATGGTTTAAATAATTGTAGGATATCTCACTGTTTTCTCAGGTTAGATCTTTTTGTATTTTCAATAGAGGCCAAAGGTATTCTAGCATATTTCAAATAGGAGCTAAGATAGGATCCTGGGATATTCTCAATCACCATATTTGTATATTTTATAAAACTATTTTTTATGAAAGGGAATTATAAATCTGCATCTGCATAGGCCTACTGTCTGCCTACATGTATGAATATTACTATAACCTTCAGGTAAATCCTGGAATCGAGGGTATCACATAGTCTTCTTTAATGGGCCTTTAAATCCTAGACAGCAGAGCTGATTGTTCATATGTAGATACAATTAGTATAAATTATTATTTCCTGAGATTAATATACTAAACAGACATGCATTGTTTGCTCTGTTATAATTTTCTGTTGTTACATGATTTCAAACACCGTGTATAAAGGTCTGGCAGAAGTGTAGCAAGGGGTCCTTCTGTCTTTGCTAATATAGATGGAAAAAACTTCACCATTGAAACCCATATTAAATGGAGGCACCTGCATTTCCCTCTTACCTTTCACTTCTCAGAATTGTTCTTCAGAGTTCTGGGACAGGTGAAGCCAAGTTCCTAGACAGCCAAAGGGAGAATTTCTTTGTTCCTTTGATGAGCTTTGGTGAGCTATGTGGGAAAGGACCTGTCTGTGAGCTTTCCTTTCAATAGCTACCATCACTGTATTCTATAAATGTATTGCTATGTGACTATATATGTTAATATTTGTTCATGCACATGAGTTCCTCTCTAACTAAATATTCTTGCTTGGATTGCTTATGGCTCACATCCTACCCTGCCTTGCTCCTGTGAATTACCAGCCCAATATGCTGACGGACTGACAAGACATCCTCTTCTGCTACAGCTGAATTAAGGCCGATGCACATTACCCACAGTGCTGCCTGACAAATTGAATCATCTGCTCTAAGTGATTTTGCCTGTTTCAGAGTACTGGGAAACTCAAAGGGCATCAAGTCAAATTACACATTGATTGCTGTTTGCCCTGTAGCTTTTGCACACAGAAGGAATCACACACAACACTTAGAAGATTAGTGGAGACTGCATCAAGGGAATATCACATGCAAGCATGTGCAAGTTGGACTTCTCTGGTTGGTAGTAGCATCACAAGTCTAGCCATCCAGGAAAGAGCAAAATTTATGTTAATGTGTGCTTCCCAGTTGACACAGATGTGGACTGCATCATCCTTCCTGTAGAACTTCTAATTCCCAACTTAGCCGCACTGTAATTCATATTTGATTTGGGGTTATTTTTCCTTCATCAAATAAACAAAATGTCAGAATATCACCCTTAGAATTATTTCTAGATTATTTTATGTGGAAAAACAAATCTATATATATTAATGTTTATGAGCTACTCTATATTAGAATATCTTTAACAATAGAGATCACTGACTGTATGATCTCTGTATAATCTGTGTCTGTATGATCTACAACTATCCAGATTTGGGGTGACAGATAAGTAGCTGGATGCCTGAGAACACAGCTTCTATTTTCAATCTTTGGAATCCAGAGATTTATACTTCCTTAAAAAGCTGTAGCAAAAATAATTTTAAAGAAAAATCAAGAAAACAAAGATTCTCATGTGAAGGGAGGTTGTCTCCATGTGGGAATTGGCCTTTTCTGCCAGACAACAAGCAATAAGACAAGAGGACTTGGTCTTAAGCTCTGCCAGGGGACGTTTAAGTTGGACACTAGAAAGAAATCCTTCACAGAAATGGTGATTGAGCATTGGAATGGGCTGCCCACCATCCCTAGAGGTGTTTAGGGAAAGATGGGATATCATGCTCAGTGCCATGGTCTAGTTGACATGGTGTTCAGTTATAGGTTGGACCTGATGATCTCAAAGTCTTTTTCAATCTAAGATAAGTCTGTGATTCTGTGAACTGCTTATTGCAATAGCTGACATTCAAAAGACAATGCAAGATACTATACAAATTGCAGCGTTATACCAGGCATCAGCACAAAGGTTTATCTTTATTTAATTAGCAATGTTTGCACTAGCTGAGGCCTCTTCTCTCTCCTTCTTGTGCTGACAAGCAAACTTTCCTCAAACTCATACGAATTGTCAAGGCTGAAAGAGACCTCTGAGATCATCCAGTCTAACCATCCACCCCTAAACCACTGATCAGCATCACCAGTGCCAGATCCAGATGCATCTTGAACATGATAAACTCACAGCATGCTTCTCAGAGAAGCGTTGTAAATATTGTGAATTAATAAGCCTCTGTGTATCTTAGTTTATTGATCTATAATTCATGTAGAGTAGGATAAAGTTCAGCATGGATCTCCGTGAGTCATCTTTTCTGAAAGGTCTTCAAAGTGATTTAGTCCACTAAATCATCATGAAGATTTCTAATTTCTGTCTGTTTCTTTGAAAATTTTATTCCAATTTTATTCCAAAAATTTTCTTACAGTCAGCTATTTAAAGCACTATTTCTCTAAAATTTTGTTTCTATTTCTAAGAAACCAGTCACTTGCTTTCTATTCTTGGTGTTCTCTCCTACAGTCACAGACATAGCTATGATATGTAAACATATCACAAAAATATGCTCTCTAACTACTTATATGGATTGAGGTTGCCAGTCAATGAGAGGTGACAGCAAATGAAATAGGGCTAATATTGTTGTGTATGTACAAATTTCAGGGTTATTTCCTGTCACGTTCTATGTTTTGAACAGATCCTTTAGTTCTTTCACCCACAGCATACTCCTCTGTCATGATCAGCATATTGGGAAGGATAAGCCGCTCAGAACTCTTCCTAACACAATTTCTGTTGTTTGCTTGGGCTGAATGTGTTTTTGTTGGTTTGTTGTTTCAGTGAATTCCTTCCAAAGAAGCAAAGAAAACTTTCATTTTTAGTAGCTTTCTTCACCAGATATGTAAGTGGTTGGGATTTATGGACAGATAGTCTTTTGACTTGACTTAAAATCTCTGTATCTGTTATTTAAGGTCAAATGTCTCAGTAAAACCTTCCACAAAAGTGACTTCTTAACTTGCACTTTTATCAGGTCCCTCCTGCAATTTTTTCCCTCCAGCTTTCTTGATTTCAGAAGTGACAATGATGGTATTTGAGATTTGTGAGAATTTCTGCATTGTGATGAAAATTGTGAGCAGAGGAGTTTTTCCTAATTCTGCTTCTGGGCTGCCTCTGATCTCTGTAATGTACAGTGCAGTGCTGTCTTCCCTAGGCAGCTCTCTTATCATTTTCTTAACTTGCTCTGCTGTTCCTTGTATGGGAGCAGCTTGTGGAACTATGTAAAGGAATCGTTCACAATAGTAGCTAAGCTGCAGAAAAACATTCCTAAGGATTCAACAGAAATGAAGAATTATTAACATTTGTCTTTCTTTTAAGCTCAAAATGAGGAAAAGGTCCCACAAGCATCCAAAAAGCCCTCCACCTTCACCTGTCAAGGCAACAAATCTTGTACCCCTTCTAAATGCAGGATTCTCCTAGTTCTGTAGAAACTACTTTGTTTAGGACTGTATTAAGGTCAGATTGAGTAAACAAAAAGACTTGAACCAAAGCCACGTACTTGTTCATAAGCATGTATTTTAAAAACTAGAACACCTTTTCTGTCCCCCTCCCTGCACACACTGGCAAATCACCACTCTTAGTAGAAAGCAATACATAGCAGGAGTAAATTGCCGTTGTCTGTGGAAAAAAAAGAGATTTATTTTTTGAATAAGCATCCAGTTGTGGGGGCTTTAATCTGTTTTTCAGTCATTGGTACTATGAATTGTTGATTTTTTTCCTCTTGATTTAAGCGCTTTAGAGTTTACTCCCTGCCTCAAATCACAGTCGTGGCCACTGGAGCTCCTGTGGGCCAGACAGCCTGGCTCCTCATGGGGCCAGCAGCATGCCTCCTACCACCTGGCACTGAGGGAAAGTCTACTGCTTCTTATCTTCCTCCCAGTTTGGCTTCCCTGCTATGCAAGCTTGCAAATATTTATTTTTTATGTTGCTTTGATTTCTTGTTGCAGCTACTTTGGGCTTGAACCAGTGTTCACTAGAAAAGAAAGAGATATTCAAAGAGGTTATCACAATATTTCATATTGAAAAGTAACCAATGCTCATCCTGAAGTGTTTGAATCCACAAAAGTGCTTGAAGCCATACAAGACCTTGCAGAACCTCCTACATATGTGTGCAGATCTCTCCCTATAAGCTTGATCACAAATTGTTTGCTTTGTTTTCTGGTAAATAGCAAGTGTTTCTGGTAAATAGCAAGTGTTTCTTAATTATCATGAAATTATTAGAATTTTAATCTGAATCTGCAACTTCTTTTTGCTGTTTCTTTTTCTATGGTGTTATGTTTATATATTAGACTGTCCCAATTGGGTAGGACCAAACTGACTGCTACTTCAAGAAGTATTTTTATCCTGCTGCCTGGTGTTTTGTTATGCCTCAAGATGAAGATTTATGTTATGGAATAACTGTAAGAGGCAGCCAAACTAAGAATCCATCAAAAACTGTCAAATTGTCCCAATTATCCTTTTATTGTACTGGTGATTTTTACAGAAATATTTATGCTATTTTGAAACCAGACATTTATAACACTTGTACTTAGGGCAGCCCAAGTACTCCTATCCCCATAATTTGAAATGCATGTTTTCCCATGGATGATACAGCAGTAGTTTAGGGTTTGCTTTTTCCAGTGTAACTTGGCTGTGCCTTTTATCTGAATGTCTTTATTTATTTATTGTTCTTTCACCTTTATTGCACTGTGTTTAGGCCTGTCTTTTTCATGGCTGCTCATGACAGTCTCTTGTCTTTGTACAGATCTTCTGTCCTTATTCTTTTCATCACAGCATGGCGAGTCAGGCAGTATTTTGGAGTGAAGCTAACTGGAACTTGGGTACTTTTACAATTGAAGGACAAACCTGTTCTTCTGGCAACCCATATTTCAACAATGAGTAAAGCGAAGTATTGTAGTCAACAGTAAATAAAAACACATGATTTCCTGCAGCTAGTCTTGCATGAGGCTTCCCACAGTCAGAGTGCAAGCGGCAGCCCTTAAATACTGGTGGTACTTCAGCCCATGCAACTGCAAAACTCTCCTTTTGGCTAAATTAAAGTTTGTGGCTGTCATCACAAAAGTACCAAAAGACAATGCTATTTAGCTGCATTTCCTTTTGGAATTCTTGCTAGGAAATCAGTGAAGGCCAGTCTGGTTATTTTATAGGAGATACAGTTTCTGTACTGAAGGCTGAAAACCACTAGACTTTATTTAGCAGCATTGCTCTCCATTTAACTAAACTGTCCATCCCCCTGTCCTGGGATATCTTCCTTTCTGAAATTAGCAGAGTTCTCTAATAGTGGAGTTATACAGCTTGTAAAAAATGTGCTAATCTTTGTTGTTTTAACAGCTGTATGTGTTAGTGTTCACTTTCTGTGTTGCTCTTGCAGAAAGTGCCATAGTCTTAAACCCTCATCTGAAAACGTTATGAGCCTGTCATTTTTTTTTCCTCTTGATTCACATTTCAAAGAGATTTGCTTCTTTTTATCATCCTGTCTGCATTCCCATTACAATTTTACATTATGATATTGAAGCAGTCTTTGATCGTTTTGTAGTTTGCGTAGGTCCTTGTGTAATATGTTCACTTGCTTGTCTGGTAGCATGTTCACTTGGCTGTCTGGAAGTCTGCATGTCAGTGACACAACCTGCACAAATCTAATCTCATCTGCCTCGCTTTTCTGAATGGCTGCTCTCTTGTATGATGTCCTATATAAATTGTCAGAGTGTTTGGCTGAGCCCCTTTCGATAATTAATATATTATTTACTGGAGATTTTTATAAATAAATTTCCTTCACCTTTCCCTTCTTTTTCTGAATAATAGCAACTGGATATTCACAGAGTACTGTCACTACATCTTCCCATTCCCCCCCCCCTCACCACACTGACATGATTTTGCTACAATGATAGAAAAATTGTGTTTGTTATGCTGCTGATAGTTAGCATATGATAATGAAAATTACTGCTTTCCATAATATTCACCCTCTTTAAGCACTTGCATTTCAGTTTCAGCATCCCTGTACAGGGACTGTTATCTTAGAGATCACATGAAACAGAAAGCATATTTGTTACATTGGTAGAGGTCAATTACACATAAGTTTGACTGAAGAAGGCTAATGAGTGAGGAACTAGTGTGTGTGTGAGTGAATGACAGAATCATTTTCACCGTTTATGGGCAAGTACCACACACTGTCTCCCCATTACACTCATTAGACTGATTTTTGGAGGTTGTTGACTTGTAAAGTTTATTTCTGATAACACAAAGTGATCATTTTGTGACTATTTTTTAATGCGAAATATGTGTGCAGTGAATTTATGTGTATTTGCATATGTAATCAGAAGGAATTTAGGAGTGACATAAATCAGCATTGCAAACTTCCAGGCAAATTTTATTTTACCTATAATATTTTTATTTTCATTTTGTTTTTGCTTTGGTTTGGTTTGGTTTTGGTTTTGTTTTATGGTAGTGCATAAAACCTTATAGAAAAAGGGTGGGATTTCTGCTTGCTATGTTGTACTGGGGACTAGTGATGGGAAACAGGGAGCAGCCAGAAAAGTTCCTGTAGGGAGAGGAAGGGGAAGGAAAGGGACCTAAACTTTCATTTTGGCTGCATTCTGCATAGCCTGAAAGCCTCAGGGAAACTTTCAAGTGTTATGGTAGGTAGGCTACAAAGTACTGATCCAGTCTGAAGATAACCAAAGCACAGCTGAGGTTGGGGAGTCTTGAAACTGATTAAAAGTAATCACAGCCCTGTGGCCTGAGGCATGCAGAAAACAGAACCATTAATGCTATCTGGGAATCCATATAATGTCCTACATAGCAATTGCCAGTAAAGGGGAAAAAAATTTCTCCAACACTACTTCTTGAAGCCAGGGAAATTTCTTCTTTCTGCCTGTATGCTGAGTGAGAGAATTATCCTGAAGCGGCTCAAGCTTCAGCTCTGATGCTGCTGGGGAGGGCTCTGTTTCAGAGTGAGCATTCTAAATCCAAGGGGTGCCTTGACTTCTTTGAGTTTCTTAATTGACAATCCAACTCATCTTCATTTATAACCCAATAGAAGCTATACTGGCAGATTACCCACATCTTATTTTGTTCTCAATATATTGTAATATATAGAATAACAGTGGGAGGAAATTGCTGAAAAATAATTGCAATAAGATATTTCAATAATGACTTGTACAAAACCCGCTGTGAGTATCCATATACTGTTGACTTCAGTAAGAATATTGACTGTAATAAACACAATAGAGCTCTATTTTCAGTTTAATAAAAAGATTTGTGCAAAAAAAAAAGAAAAAAGAGATGAATTGCACGACTCAGTTGTCTCTCTTGAATTATCTTAACCATATGTGGTTGCTCTTAGAATTAACCAATTTATTATATTCTAAAGAGCAGCTGGGGAACTGTTTAATATATAAAACTGAAAGGAATGTAATTACAAACAGAGGGGCAGAAGTAATATCGTGTAGTCACAGTTTAGAAACCAAGTCTCCATTAGTTTGTTTCAGCATTTATCTCAATAGGATGTTTTCCCCACAGCAAGTTTATTCCACCTGTTTGTAGTCCTATAAACATCTTCATTCTTATTCTTCATGCTGATTTTTTTTTTCATTTTAACAGGGACCAGTTTTAACTTGCTTTATATAAGTCCCTTATTTTCATGTACACATAAAAATAGACAAAATCACAAAGACACAAAGGCTGAATAGAATTATGAATAGAATTTAAGAAATATAATAAAAAATAAGATATTTCAGGAATTTTTTAAAAGTTCACATGTTTATGTATACATTTTAAATTCTGAAGTAGTTTTGGTCCTTGTAAAAGATGTCTCAGTATTGGAATATGTAAGTGTGTGCCCTCTGAATGTGTCCATAACTTTTGTGCTTGGTACACAGAGTAATTATGTGTGTGCTGGGTAATGATGCAACCATTGCCACTGGGTCTAATTGACCTACATAGATGCTCTATATAGTATCTGCCCATGTGTTCCTAAGGGTTAAAATGATAGATAATTATATTCTTTACCCTATGTGACCATTGTTTTTGAAAATAATGGTCACAGTTTTAGAAATCAGGGTACATTCACACTTAGCAGAAATAATCCTGTACAAGTGCCATAAATTGTTACTCTTTTGCATTATTTAGGGTAGCTCAGATAGGGTGCTTTGAACTAGAGGATTTTTTTCTCACTTTATTAAAACTACTGAATTTTCCTTATTTTTCAATGTCATACATTTTATAGTGCTTCCTTATTAATGCCTTTGTTTTAAAAATGGGGCAGAGAGACTCCTGATCTCAGCAAATATCTTAGTGAGTATACTTTTGCTTTGGGGCAAGCACAACTTAATATTCATAAATCTTGAAATGCAGAGGCAAAACGTGAAGAGAATCAGTGCAGATTCTCAAGCAGTAGGTATTGGGGCTAAATATCTGATGTGAACAACTTATCAGAGGATTGGCAACATTATGAAAGTATCATGTAAGAGCCATGCTATTTCTAAATTTCAAAAGAATTATGGAAAGCTCCCTAGTACTAGTTGGCATTTCAATATAATATGGTTAAGAAGAAAATATCTCACATAAATAAACCTCAACAGACTAACATAAAAGGAAATAATAAAGTAGAAACCAGTGCAATAAAATAAAATAGCTCTTTGTAAAGGTGCTTGAAATCTGAAAATCAATTAAAGTTCCTTTTAAGTTGACGGGCAAATAGTTCACATTAGAAAAGACATGGCAAAACAAGTGTTGCATGTGTGGTTAGAAAAATGTTTATTTCTGACTGATGAAAAAGTCTCAGTAGGTGCCTGCTTTATGCACTACTTGCCATATTAATATTAACAGTCATTGTCTCAGTTTGTACTCTGGATAAAATTTGAAGGCAACTATAACAGAAAATAGTTCATAACAGAAATCCATCCCTCTAAATGAAGCTCAGAGTTGTGCTAAAGATGACCCAAGAGGAAAGCAGGCTTTGTTACATACTGATGACAAGCAACTCAAAACTGGGACAGATGGACAGCAAAAGTCAATTCCTGTGTCAGCATACCTCTGGAAAAAACCTTCTGCCAGCAGTTCTCTCCCTTTGCTACTAAGGAGAGTCAGCATTCTGGATTATATGGAAACAGGATGGCATGGAGATGGGGGGAACAGCCATGGAGCTGTACATACGAGGCTTGATATGGAGTTGCCTCAGCTGCTTCAGAGCCAGCAGGATTCTGGTTGGGAAAGTCCTGTGATTACTCTTAAGTGAAATGTGTTTACTCTTTGGGAATGTGAGCTGTTTTTCAGTGCATGGTGTGTGTCCCCTTCTATGTTTGATTGAGATAAAATCTGTATTACTTCCAAGTCATTTATGCGGCCCCTGTCCTGCAAGCCTATTTACAGGCACAGAATCCTGCATCTTCAGCACAGTTCAGGCCTGGGAACTTCCACTTTTAATGACCTATATCAACTAGGCATTTTTTCATTGCCATTTTGAAGAATTCTATTGAAGATGAACAGGAAGGAAGAGAATCCATCTTCCTCAGCTGTGATGGCTTTGCAGGTCTAGCTGCATTAAAAAATATTACAATTTTCTTTTTCTTCCTTACTGTAGTTACCAGATCTCACTCAGAATGTTCAAAAGGACTGGCTCTGTGGAATAAAACCATGCCATTATTATTCAGAAATTGTATCACTTCAGGATAGAAGGGTAAAAAAGATTTGAGAAGGGCAGGACTACTCCATTTTAGCTGTGGCTCATTGATATTAGCTAGTGCAGTTTGTCAAAAGGATATTCCTTTGGTCATCACTAGGGATATTTTCTAGAATTTATTACTTCAATTTCTTTTATTTGTGTAGATATTTCCTCTTTTTTATTTATTTGAACTTTATTGAATAGTATTTGAGTCTGTTGGTACCAAATGAGAAACTGTAATTAAAATAGTAAAAAATGTAGATCCCTGAAAACAGATAGGTGAAATATGACAGTGAGATGTGCAGGGAAATCCATTTCACAGCTATAGCAAAGGTCTGTTTGTATTTACCTCAAAGTTTATTTCCTCATGGGACAGTTTTGCAGCGTTTTAGGAGAATGACCATCCCAACAAACATTGAAATTACTTAAATTATTATCAGAATTGTTCCTTGTTAGAAATTAAAGCTATTTGTACATGTAATCCCGATTTTTTTTTTACTTTTTTTTTATTTTGAGTAAGAGAGACTTGAAATTATCTTTGCCATATATTCTGGGAAAAACATCATGCTCTAGTAGATAAAAGACTTGTATGCCTCATATTTCATGTTCATGGCTTTATAGGTTGTTTAAACTTTTGGGGTGTACTAGTGTGGTCTGTTTGACCAGCAAAATTCAGAGCTCAGTTTGTGGAAATACACTTTAAGTAATTCCCTGTCGTTTCAGCATCAGTAAGGCAGTGTGGGCAAGTTTATGAAATACATTAATTTTATTCTCTGCCCTTAAATCCCAGGGTGAATATATGTTATTTAGCACACAGGAAAGCATGGAAGACTTTCAGAACAGGGTTAGGCAGACAAGCACAATAACAAGGAAAGCTTCGGGCCTGGGGAGTGCAGGAGAACTTGGAGACCCGTCAGTCAACGCTGGACTGCCACCTGGTGCTGCCAGGGTGGGAGCTGCCTGCCTGGGCTCTCCTCGCCATTACCTTCCAAATTAACTGGGAGTCAACAAGAGAACCTGCCCGTTTTCCTAATTGTTCATGACTTTAGAACTGTATGATCTGAATTAATGTATTTCTTAGCAGTTTAATAATGTAAAATGACGAACTTTGTTAGGTTGAAATTGTATCTTTAAATTATTTAGAGGTCTTAACTGTTCATTAAAAAATCGCTTTCATAAAACATGTAATTGTGTTTTTATAGAAGAAATTATGTACATTCTGAGTGTGGTAACACTGTAGAAGTTTAACTAATTAGCTGTTTCTAAAAAATCCTTTTGAAGAAGTACATGTGGATATGATTTTACTTAGCATTAGTTGCCTCAGATTGTTTTCTACAAAAAGAATGGCCTAATGCACTGAGATCTGTAAATATTCAAGGTGCTTCTTTGAGTCTGTCAAAATCCCATGGGTTGGATGGATACATGAAATGTTACTTTTCTGATATAAGTTGTGGTTCTTGTTTCACTTCAGCCATTAAAGTGAGGCAGCTGGGCTCCTTCTATGGTCTGCAGAAGCAGAGGGGCACTTCCAAAGGCCAATGCACCCAGTGTGAAATTGGGCTCTGAAGGCAGAAGAAAAATGGAATCAGCTCTAGAAATGGCCATTTCGCCCACTCACTGTAGCTGTAGAAGTAAGATTAGAAAAGTAAAGTTAATGAGAGGAATTTCACTTACCCTGTCTTATTTGGAAATTTCTACTTTTGGATACAAAGAGCATATCTCAGCTATGAGCCATGACTGGCTGATGCTGCATATTAATTTTCAATACATTTCCTTCCATGCTATGAAATAATCATTTAATAAAGCTTTCAGGGGCAGTGTGAACCTTAGTAATATAGCTTTAATAGATCCGTTGCCTGGGAACTTAAATCAAGGCTTATGTCCAATGCCAGTATTAAGGTAAAGTCTCCCAAAAGCAGCCGTGTCCCTTGTGTCGGTCTAAGATATTATGAACCGGTTTTGGTCATATTTTTCTTGGTGGGAATGTTGACAATAGTGCTCAGCACAGACCTCTGATGGAGAAAGAAACAACACCCCAGTTTGGAAGATATACAGAAAATACCAAAAGATAATATTTACACTGATTAAATACATCTTGCATGATCTGGTTGCAAATCTTATAAGAAATTCTTGAAACATACTGTATTACTTGCTACAGTATATTCTATTTCTGCTCCTCCTTTTGCTTAATAATTTTGAAAATTTTGTATGTTTATGTGGTAAATTTTAATACAAGAAATACTAAAATAATTTTTGTTACTTATGACCTTGTTGTAGTTTTAAGCCAGGGAACCAGATCTTGTTATCAAAAGGGGCTGGAGATAGGTCACTCTGTTGGAGCTTTAGAGAATTTAGCATGAAAACAGCTGCAGCCCCTGTTCTAAGTATTGATACAGAGGTTTTTCTACTCTGTGCTTACCTAGTGCTAAGATGTATTTTGGAGATAACCTTACCTTCACTTCTCCATTTAGAGACAAGAAAAATTGTTGAACTTTTGGCTCCATGAACAACAGCAGTCCCTCTGTGTTGAGATTTTGTGTGTGGTTTGCAAATACAGTAGAAAGATGGATATGAGCATTATTATATGATTTCCACCATTTCTGCAGAGGAAAGTGATAGACAAAAGGTTCATCACGAATTCTTGATGAAATAAGTTCCCTCATAATGAGGGTTTGAATGAGTGACTGGGCACAGCTCTGCTTAGAATAATATTTTGTATTACAAGATTATAATAATTCCTAAAGTCTTTAGGAAATACATATTTTTCTGTTATGTTCTGTGTAACATAAAGAGCAAAAGCATACTTTTCAAAGTTGGTTAAAGTTCTGATTGGATGAGACTTCATTCTGTATTATGTATAAGCAACATACATTTGAAAATAGAAAAGCTTCTAAAATATACTATTGTAATTTTAGTAGGATATTTAAAATATATGTACTGAATACTTCCTTTTCATACACATCTATAATAACATTAAATTTGAACATGTAAACAAATGAAAGTTCAGCACTTTATCTAGAATACCCAGCCTGAGACTAATATATGATCAACATAATTAGTCAGTTATTGTTCTTGTAGAAAAACAAATTCATTAGCAGTGGTTGGAAAAGTGTAAGACTTGGAAGCAGTTTCCACCTGGACAAATTTAAGATTTGACAATAGAATCTTAAAAGACTGTCCAATTAGAGAATTAAAGGTGTAGGACTGTCTCATAGTTGACAGCCCATCAACTAGCAAATGCTTTAATTATATTTTGCCAAATAACAAATAAGTTTTAAACATCTCCATGACCTTAAAGATCTTGAGGGAAAAAAAGGTAATATCAATCCTTGATTTTTCTTTTGGCAGTTTCTGCAAAGGAGGTGGAAAGTATCTGTTAAAAAGGAATAGTTCAACTGAAACTAATTCCTCTTGCTTTTGTCTCTAAGTGAGCTGCACTGTGAAAGGACATGAAACGTGAATGCACTGCCTGAGAGGTTTACATTAAAAGATAAGGTACAGTCTGAGGGTAACTATTAACATCTCCATTGTACAGTAAATACTCAGAGTGGTAAAAGGCTGCTGTTCAAGAAACAAGAAGTAAAACACAGCTTTAGTGCTTTTTAAAGGTTCTCTATAGATATCTAAATTTTTCATGTGTGTCTTTGTTGCTTTGTTAAGAGCTGTTATTAGAGCTGCTTGAAGAAACTCCAAGTTATTCAGGTGTACGAAGTCATCTGCAGCAATAATATGTGAGAAGAGATGAAAATGCCCTTCATTAGTGATTTTATTAATTAAAATATTCTGATTTTAAAATGATGCTTCAATTTAGCAGGAGACATTTTCTTTTAACAAGGTGATTTCTGCTTGTTTGTGGATCAAACTTCCAGAAAAAAAGTTTTAAGTAGTCAAATTTGCTCAAAACATTGCATGTTTGCAGTTTTGTGCGTAATTTTTCCTCATGGGGGCCTGGATAGGGGATTACTCCTGAGTTCATTAAATGTAATGGTAAAGTAATCAACATCGATTTCAATGGATGTCAGGTCAGGCCTTATGCACAGATGTAGATAATTGCCAGCTGGAACTAGAAAATACAAACATTGAGGTAACTACTATTTCATTTGCCTTTATATATCTAGGCTCCTGGACTGAACACCTGAAAAATATTGAAAATATGACTTTCTTGCTACCTTCATGTTGTGATAAGCAAAAATAAAGCTATATTGTATATCCTGGTTAACATCCTAAATGCTAGTCCCTCTTATGAAGGAGAGGATGAGTTGAGTGATTTCTCCAGATCATCATAATTGTTTTCTATTTTAATTGTATAAGTGCAAGAATAGCTGTTTAGGGGTGTTGAAGGGATTTAAATACTCTTTATTTAAATTCATTCTTTATTCTTTATTTTTATTCTTCATTCATTCTTCTGTTTTATATATACTTTGCTGGCAAAATATCCTTAAATTGTTTCATTAAGCTAGCAGTTTAAGTGAAAAAAATCAAAGTTCAAAACTGGATTTCCGCAGCAATTTTTATCCTTCAGTGCAATATGCCATAAAGTACATTTACAGATGGAGTTCTACTAGAAGAAAGTTATGGCCACAGAGCAAACTTTGTTGTCACTTACAGTGGACTGAGTCCACTGACTTCAGAGAAGTCCATATAAATTTAAAATGTTGCACTTGAGATGTGAAATGCAGAGCATAAACTATTATTTCTTGAAACTATTAACTCAAAAATATTAATTCAGTTAAATGAATTAGAATTGCAGAAATATATGAAAATGTGCATACATAATTTTATGGTTTACTTCACTGAGCTGAATATGGAAGTTGAACCAAAACCACTATTCAGAACAAAGATGGTGTGGTGGTTTGACCAGGAAGAAGTGGGAATTCTGGGATGCTGTGGTCAAACCAATGGGTGCTTGGATTTTGATATTGGCACCTGGTGTGGCCAGTGGGGTTTGGACACACCTCTGAGAACACACAGGGGTTAAACCCAGAGCTTCAGCCTTGGGAGTTTCTCTTGGGACTTCGAGGCAAAGAGGATGGATCGCCCTCCCTTGTCCAGCCGCTGCTGCTGGGCCAGGGAGGGGCAGCCATGCGGTAGGCCTGGGCCTGGACAGACATGGGGGGTGAGGAGGCCCTGGAGGATGGAAGGGTGGAGGAGCCCCAAGAGACATCGGGCAGCCATCCCCCCCCAGGAGAGAGAGAGGGAGAGCCGGTGTCTGAATTTGATAGCGGCCGGCCCAGGAGGAAAAGCGGGGGGAATGCAGTGAGAAGGTGCTGGCCGGAGCAGTAGCGAGTGTGGGAGTGCCGGAGCTCTGAGACAGACAGAGACTGAAATTTTTAACCCTTTTTCTTACATGACTGGGACCTTGAAAAAAATGCTGATCCTCCTCAGACCTGAATAAGAAGAGAGATAAGAGATGAGATGAGACAAGGACCTGGCCCGAAGGACGTGGAGAAGCCTGGCTGAGTGGGGAGAGATGATTGGAGTGGCCTTTTGGCTGGACTTTTCTTGTGTAGCCATAGACTCAGTTTTATTCCTGTGACACAGAGACTGCACTTAGGGGGAGGCAGTGCCTCAGAGCCAGGAGGGCTCATTGTGGGGACCCCTCGGCCCCAGGGGGTTGGAAAAAAATGGGGGGGACAGATGTCCCAAAGCAGAGACTGTGCCTTTTTGGAGTGAGACAAGGCATCCTTAAAAGACAACCCTGAAAGCAGCTCTGGTCCATGCACAGTGGTGAGAGCACTGGGCATGGAAGGAAGATGTCTCAAGCGGCAAAAGGACTTTCCGGGCAGTGCCGAGTGACATGGAAGCACATGAGGTTTCAGCGTGTTTCCAGGGGAAGCCTATGGTGCCAGAAGGACTCTTCTCCTCTTCATGTACTGAAGTTTGAATATCCTAAAGGGTGGTGCCAGACTGGGCAGTTGGTGATTTGGGGGAATGTATTGGATTGGGAAATTTTTGGGTGGTGGGGAGGAGGAAAGTGCTTTTTTTTGTAAGGTTTTCAATTTCTTCCCCTATAGGTTTTTCCTTCTTTTCTTGTAGTTTAGGTAATAAAGTTTTCTTTATGTTTAAGCTGGAGCCTGCTTTGCTTATTCCTGGTCACATCTCACAGCAGACACCAGGGAGAGGGTATTCTCATGGGGGCACTGGCTCTGTGCCAGGCCCAAACCATGACAGATGGGTTTTGGTTTTTCTTTACAGAATATTAGTGTAGCTTTGATTTCCAAAATTTTGTGGGAGCCACATGGAAATACAGAGATTTGGGACTGAAAATTTCTGTTTTGCCACTCTTCAGGAAATAGTATAAAAGTCTTCTGAAAGAGATCTGTGAAACAGCATCAAGACCTGGGCAAAAAGAGCTTAGAAGAGATAGTAAAAGTAACTTCCTAATTCAAGTGAAGTCTTTTTGCCCTTTATTTTCTCTCCTTCCTCTAGACCAATATGTGACTGAAGACCATAAACAAGGACAAATCTCATATAGTGTTGTAGATCTATATCTGAAGGAGTTTCCTCAACAATTTTGGGACTCCATGGAGAAAAATAGGCATCTTTGGGTAAAATTTATCTTCTAGAGGAATTGTGGCTCAGAGGTGACTGCTGCTCCCACTAACTATGAAGAGAGTCTTGGGTCAAAGCAGTGTGAGAAGTTATATTTCACTATTTGGACTTTTTCTAAAATGGCCAGCTGGGTTTGTGACCTAAACCCGTTTCTTTTTTCGTAGAAGAGATCTGTTTTTTGTATTAAAAAAGAGTGTAAGAGCCACGTGTTAGAAGGCTGGAAGGCTGCTACTCCAGTGCCTTTAGTGCAGTGATTAGAAGGGCAGCAGGTCGTCTTCCCTGTCTCTCCACTAATAAATGGAGAGCTGGATTGCTGAGCTACATTACATCTGGGGATTTCCTTTAGTCAGATTAGTTAAGAAAGGCTGCTGCTGGATGGATAATGTCCTGGTCATGCAACACTCCTCTGGAAAGGGAGACTTGGGGGACAGCTCTTGGCAGACAATGTGGCAGGATTTCCATATGAAAATATTTCCACTTCTTACATTTTCTTTCCTATTTGAAATTTTCCATCAGGCGAATTTTCTGACTAATTTTGACTGCAAATACATTTCAATGAATTTTTCCAGTATTCTGCTTTTTATCCCAATCACAACGGGAAAAATGGTTTGAGTTATCCAAAATAACCATGATGAATGAAACTTGAGGCCTGATTAGGACATGAAAAAGGCTGAATTCAGCCAAAAAAAAATATTTTATTTTCAACATTGATTGTTTGTACAAATATTTTGTTCCAGCAAAGCAACTCATAGAAATAAAACTGAATGTGCTTACTCAAAACTCATTTGATGGAAAAAGCAAGAAATTTTAAAAGTAACTTTATTTCCTGCTTGATAGACAATGTTTTGACTTTTCATTGGACAACCAGAATATTTTAATGAAAATTTTTCTCTATGGGGATGAGCAACATTTCCCACTTGTATGTAAAATTCTATTTTCTAAATAAGAAAGCAGCCATTATACAGCTTGTAAAAGAAGTGTAAAACAGTTTTCTTCTTCTCTATCCCACTGCAGATTTTACCACTGGAAAAGTAATAGTTTATTACATTAGGCTAATTTAGAGTAATCAGATTATTTTGCAGTAAAAGCTGTATAACACATCATGTAGCTCCATTACACCTTCTGGCTTTCGCAAAATTCTAATAAATTTGTGATTGTTATTTCTCTCAGGAAAAGAATTCTCTGGTCTCCCCAGCTCACCAGCAGGACATGAATGTTACACACATGCTGGTGGCTCCAGGCGATGCTTCTGGTTTGTGTTGCAACTGAATCCTCTTCCCCCCAAGTCTCCTTGGCCCACGTCTGAGGAGCAGGGTGAAGGTCTCTGGTGTTCCTGTGCTATTCAAGTCAAGGCGTCTTTTTAGAATAAACTCTGCATTTTCAGTTCATCAGTAAAGGGCCTACTGTACTGCAGCACTGAACAAGTGGGCAGTGAAAACTCACAAATTCCCTTGGCCCCAGGGAGGAAGGGAAAAGGCGGATCTACAGCGTCAGGATGAAGCACACTCTGGAAATACAAAGAAGACATGCTCCAAGAAATATGGGCACCAGGGAGAAAGTAACCATGGATTTCAGTCTCTTTTGGATATGACTCGGGCAGACAACACAAGATACCCTGTGTAGTACATGATTTATTGTGGTAAATATGTATTTTAATATAGAGAACATAAAAACAAAAAAATGTGTTTTCTGACATTTTCTGACATTGGTTTAGGTTTTTTTGGTTTTTTTTTTCTGTTGGATGGCAGCAATATTGCTCTTTTTCTTTAAAGACAACTTATAATCACTAATGCATGTATATTTTAAAACAAAACTAATTACACAAGAAACCTAAAAACTTCATGTAGTATTTTGACCATGAGAATAGGGTTTGTGGGAACTCTCTATTGTCAAAGAAATGTGCAAGCAAACACAATTGTTCAAAAAAGCCTCTGAATAAAAATTCTATAGATAATGCTTTAAATTTTTAAATAGTTTGGGGTGTTTTTTCTGTGATAGATCTATTCTTTTTGATGTTAGTGATAACATACATTCCATCGATCTGTCTCCCCAATGACCTGCTGAAGTTTGCTGGTATATCTATTAAAACGTTGCTTAAGCTCATCTTCGTTGTTTTTTCTACACTAAGTTATTCCTTCACGAATTATCCAGTGTTGAGGGGGAGCAGGAAAAAAAAATCTTGTGTCTGTAAGCAATATTTTCCACTGGTCTTGAAAGAGCAATAAAGAATGTTCTATTTATTCTTCCAAAGCCAATATTTATCTGTTTGGATATTTTTTTATCTTCCTCTCTCTACTCATAGTATTTTTCAAATTTAGCTCATTTCCTTTAAAGTAATTCTCTGCTTTCTTGTGTTAGATATTTCTCTCTTCCAGTGAATTATAGGTGATAATGGGATGAATAATAGGGAAAAAAAAGAATCTCTTTTTACTATCATCATTTACATTTTCACACTGTAATCTATTTTTTCAGTAAATTCTTATGGGAATGATCCATCTATGAAATTACATTATTCTTCTAAAAGTTAAAGTATTCTGAACTAGTTTTTACTGAAATCAATAAACAATTCAGGATAAATTTGTATAATCATCAAATAAAAAGGAGTACAATTTTTGTTGCACTTTTATTGTATATTTAATTAAGCTTCTGTATGTCATAAGCCTCCAAATCTCTTTTGGAAAAATGCTCTAAAATTCAAAGTACATTAAAAATTGCTTCATTTTGCATTGTTTATTCAGAATACACAGCCACTTACCAGGAGATATTCAGAGAGATTTTTTGAATGTTGTACTCAGATTTATGCAAGGTGAATATATTTATTGTATTGCACAAGAAAAATCCCATTGCAGGTTAATCAAGTCTGGAAATATTGTAAAGATTCATTGCAAAAAAAAAAGTGAATTTCCACTGTAATTAAACCATGAATATTTACAATTTAAATTATATTTATGAAGGCTGAATAACTGTTCTATAAAATCCTCTTGTACAGATGTATTGCAATGGAAGAAATTATAAAATATTAGTTACAGACTATGTATAGTTGATATTTCTTAGAAGTTATGATTATTAAAAAAACCCAAACATAAAATGCACGCATAAGAAGCCTTTAGTATTATAAGCATTGTAATAACTACATTCTGGAAATTCAAAGTCTCAAACAGTTCTATAACTCATCCTATTCAATCCTAATACAGCACAATGCAATTTTTACAGTGCCCTTTGTGCTAGTATCCTGGAGCACTTTAAAATGAATAAAGTTAAAATTAGCAATGTAGCACTCAATTTCCTAAAGGAGTTACTTTAGAAAAACTAAGTAAAATCAACGCTTTAAATGTTTGGATGTAAAACCCTGCCAATTGAAGCTCTTTTTATTTCAAGTAGCAAAGTATTCCAGATCTCCCGGAGAAAATGTCTGAAGGCTCTATAGGTTTAGGATATCAAAAAAGTATTTAAGAATTATGAAACCATCATCTATCCATCTCTGAGTGCATCCTGATAGGCATGGAAAGCAAATGTGATGTCTAAGTAGAGCTACATAGCTGTCTCTGCATCAAATAGTAAGCTAGTAGTTTATTTGCATTTCTATCACACATTTCACCTGAAGATCTCAAGCCAGTCCCTCTGTTAATTCCAGCAGAACAATATAAAACATTTGAAAAAAACCCCAGTGAACTGTGGTAACATGCTGGAAAAAGGAGTTTTGTATGAGCAGCAGGTGAGGTGCAGCCCTCCAATAAACTACAGGGTTAGTTGCACATCAGGGGGCATCACTTGCCTAATGGGTCTCTTCATAAGTGATTTTATTGAACTACAGTTTTGAAGATAACTATTGCACATCATGTATTTACATATGGAACCATAATTTTCAAGAAACAGTTTTGTAGAAAGTTGGCAATTGCAGTTGTAGCAGCAAGCAGCATAGAATCAATGCCTGTGTTCTTTCCCCTCTCTTGAGGAGGCACTTAAATATATATCAGAATGCCAAGATGGAAAAAAGGGAATCCACAATAATATGAGATCCTGATAAGCAAGCAGAACTTCTATTTCTGCTCACCAGCTTGATTTCATCAAAAGAAAGAAATATAATTGTTTTCAAACCAGACAAAATTGGAAAGTCACCTTTCAAATTACACACAAAGAGTTACAATTTATTTTGATAAGTGTTTTGAGAGACATGAAACCGGAATGCAAGAGTTTCATCCATGTGACAGGAACTAGAACTGCTCATGGTGTTCAGGATGATGCATATGGTCATAAATGCCTCTAAGGAGGAATCTAGGCATCCTTCACCTTGAGTGACTGCTGGTGAGCAGGAAAGCAAAATCTGCAATGGGTGTCTATTAGCACAATTCGTTCAATCACCTGCATTATAAGGCAACATGGAAGCAAGATGTAGGATGTGTAGCTACCTGCAACTTCTCTTTGTAGACGTAATTTGCCTCATTTTTATATCCTCTTTTGAGTTTCATTTCTCTTGTCTTCCCTACAATTGCTACAATTCACTCTATAATAAAGCACTAACTTCCTTACTTGACTTGCTGTCTCTGATTTCCATTGTGATAAACATTCACTGGGAGGGCAGCCTCATTTACTGGATTTGCTTTGAGCAGAAAGTCAAACCAGATGACTTCTGGAGCTTCCTTCTAATCCATGTGGTTTTGCCATTCGACAATTAATGCTGAGTTAGGCTGTCTTTTCTTTTATATGACTTCTCCTTTAATTTAGGATTGTAATTGAGGCCCAGGTGCTGCTTCATTATTTAAGTGTTACTGTCATTGTTGTCCATGTCTTTAAATAATCTGTTTCTGAATCAGTGAGTAAATGAAAGCAGTTTAGGTAAGCTTGCAGTTTTCTTAGAGTTTCCACATCTTTCTTTCTCTCTTTCTCTCTCTCTCTCTCTCTCTAGTGATACCTGCACTGATTTTGCCCATGGTAACATGAACTGCCAAAAGGACATTTGTGCAGGCTCTGCATCCAGCTGTGGCTTAGAAGGTTGAAGCTATTTTAAACAGCACTTCACTGTTTACTGAAACCACTGAGACCAGGACTGATTTGGGAATCTTAACAATTTGTAAAAACTTCTCTTTTTCTTTAAATAACTTTTATGCTCTTTCAAAGACAACTTATTGGCATAACAGGACAGACTTTGTGTGGCAGGAAACACTATAGGCACCAAATACAAAAATAATCTGCATTGCAAATGCTATCTTAAGTAAATATTTCTGCTTTCATGAGAAGCTTTTCCTAATCTTTTGTGTGATGAAAGACCACTAAAATCTAGGCTGTCTGAAAAGAAAGATATAAAACCCTTTACTGATGGGTCTTTGCCACAGAGGCGGCAGGAGGGCATGGGAGAAAACAAAGAGAGACAAAGACATTCCAAGTGTAGAGAAAGGTGTTGTCTTTGCATTAGAAAGAAATAGTGTGTTGGGACATGTATTGTGTCAGGAGAAATGAGAAAATACACTCGTGCTGGAAAAATTGCAGATGCAGAAATTAGGATCTACAGGAGGCTGCAGGTGAACTCTTGGGCTGTTAAAGCTGACAGCACTGCTGTGTGATTTGCTGCTGTGTAACTCAAGATGCCCATACATTTCTGAGGTACAAGAAATGTAGTTTGAAAGTGTTTGAAATTGGATTTCTTTTTCCATATTAGGAATGAACAGAAAAAACCCCAATGAAACAGCTAGCAGAAAAGCAGCTGCCTCCATGGAAAGAAAAGGGTTTTAAGGAGAGGTCCAGCAAGAAGCAGGAGGAAAGGTCCTCCCTACCTTCCTTGTGCAACTGGGCTCTACAGGAAGGTGGCCTGGAGAAGGAAGGAGCAAAAAGTCTCTGTTACAGAGAGAGACTGTCTCTAATGAATATCTAATGCATATCACCAACCTTCCCTCTCCAAGGGTATTTTGATACTGTGGGGTTTCTTTAAAAGTTTATATATTAGGTTAAAATAAAACAAATGTTAGCTTATGAGTTTCTGCTACATCTAGCAGAAGCAAACGTACCAGCTTAACAAGAGAGTAAGCGTGGCCACTTTAAACTTCTGTCCTAACTAAGGATTCCAGTTCTTGGTTTAGATTTCAGACTTTTTCCTATTCTGTCAATCCACAGTGTGACATCTTTACAACGCAAACCCTCTGTCACCTGTTCCATATCAGTGATGTTTAAGGTGGTGTTGTGTGTCAACTTATGTGCATTTTGGCTCACAAGTAGAGGCTATTTACACTTATCCACATAGGCAATGGGGCAGACTACTCATAGGAAGAAAGGATTGAGAAGTGAAAAAAGTTACGACTACTTTAAGAAAAGTGGGCTTTCAAAACTGATGTATTTGCTGACAGGAAGAATTTTCTAACATTGTCAAAAGATTTTTTTTCTTCCTGTTTCATGAGTTTTCTTTATTGATTGCTGCTCTTTTGCATAGTTCACCCTTTTGTCTGAATCAGCTGTAAAACAGCATCACGTTTGCATGGCATGGTTGGCCGCATGTGCTCCCACCCTTGAAAGGTGTGCACATACTCTGTTCCCTTGTCCAAAATGTCATGGTAAATGCAGATTGGAAAATAAAGTTTCTAGTTAATAGGAGAGCTCAGTCATTATCTCTTCTGACTTTGATGGGATTTAAAACATGCCTAACATTAAGTGCAGCCTTTATATTTTCCAGAATGGAGAAATCAAGAACAAAAATGAAGAAAACAATTTCAAATTCTAAATGCCATAAAGAATTAAACAACTGTTTTCCAAGAAACAAGGACTGGATAATTAATTCCTTGATTAGCTATTTTGTGCTTGCTAGGAAGGTAAAGATTGAAGAACAATGATAGAAAACAATGAAGTACTTGACAAAGGCTTTTAAAGTCATCATAATAGCTATAATGTAAGATTGTATATTGCTCAGGGATGTTTACTTAACTACCAGGTATTCATTTGGCTATAGGCAAACACAGATCAATGGCAACTGACTGAAAAGAAGAAGGGGTAATATTTTTTTTCCCCAGCAGATATTCTAAAATAAGTCTCTCTAAATTTGTGACACAGTCGGTCATGTGCATCATATTATGGCAGGTTACATCACATGATTTTATGTAGCCTGCTGGTAACATCACTTTGCATTATACATTTAAAGAAATACCACTTCTTTTCACGTAGGGTAGAAGACAGTAATCAACTGACAAGTATTCTCCTGCTACCCATGAGAAAAAGCCAAGTATCAGATCTAATACTTTCCACCCCCAACAAATAATTTTCTGTAAACGCTTGTGCATGACAGAATGCCAGCAGATAGTGGGTATTTCACAGCTGGTGACTCTCTTATTGTTTAACTGTGATGTCTGCATCTTATCACACTGTGCAAATTATTTAGCAACTGCCATATTATTTATAGGTATGAATTGCACAAATTAATATCATAAATAATTCATTTTTTGCTGTGAATTAACATTCTGCCACAGTTAAAAATCTAATTTTTTTGAAACAGTATCAAGTGCTATGGGCACATAGTGATTTCTCAAGCCAGTGGATTTTGAAAGGTAAGTTTCAGTGAAAAGAGTGATAATGTTTTTTTTCTTTAACTTTACACACCACTAGGAAAAAGCTTTCAGATGGCAAAAAGTACTGCCATGGTCTTTAATAATTATGTCATGTTTAGGCATTTACAGGAGGAGGAAAAACATTGGATTTCATTCTAACAGTATGCCAGTCTGTCATGACGTGACACCAATTTGTAAACAAAAACTAACTTAAATGAGTTATGATCCATTTATATAACTGAAACAAAAAAAAAATAATAACATTCTTTTTCTTTCCCCAGTAAGACATAAGATTGTCATTGTGGACCTAACAGAAAGACAGTCGCAAGTTTGTTTGCTAGTAGACTCCTAGGGAGCTGAACACAAAAATCCAATAAATAATTAGCTCTCCTGTGACAGGCTTCTGAATTACTGTGATACATTAATTGGACAAAATTAGCATGAATTAAGGCAAATAAGTATAACATGTAATTTATTACTTACTAAGCACGGTGCTGCAGTGGAAGCCTCAGATTTCCCTTAAGATTGCTTTAACAGCTATAATGCATTCCTTAATTTACTCTGTGGAAAATCAATTTTTTCAGAGTTCATTAAGCACCAATATGTTACAATGCAAGTCCCTAGAGCACAGAACTACAATACGTTATGCAAATTCATACCAGTGTGTTACCAATATGTAAATAGCAATAATACTATTGTCAGCTTCCTATTGATAGACATGCTGAAAAGGATAATGCTTAAAACTTCTTCAACTCTTTTGACTTTTTTCTGATATTTATCACTACTCCTTTTAAATGCCATTCCTTAAGAGAGCTATTACTTTAAACAATCTTTTTCACTTACATTTCATTAATGAGAGTATTCTGAAGTCTCTGTTTGCAAAACAAGTGGCAGATAAAGCTTTCTAACATGTTCATAAGCATCATGCCTTCCGCAATGAAAAATCAATATTTTTAGTAGATGCATAAATGGACAATGCTGATGAATAATTATGACTGATATATACCACACAATAAATGAAAGATAAGCTATTCCTAAACTATAAGCTCTATAAATACATAAATTTATTTAAAACTTTTCCTTCCCTTGCTTTTAGCACAAAAAATGAAAATAAAATCACATATAGTATTAATTCAATTAATATTTTATGTGATTTTATTGAACTTTAACCCAGAGGTAGCTGAACACCACACAGATGCTCTGAACACCACAATGTTATATAGTCTGAAATATCCCTTTGGCCAGTTTGGGTCATCTGTCCCATCTGTGTCCCCTCCCAGTTTCTTGTGCCCCTCAGTCTCCTTACTGATGGGGTGGTGTGAGAAACAGATAAGTCCTTGATTTAGTGTAAATACTGCTTAGCAACAACTAGAACTTCAGTGTGTTATCAACATTATTCTCATTCTAAATCCAAAACACAGCACTGTACCAGCTACTAGAAAGCAAATTAAATCTATCCCAGCCAAAACCAGGACACCAGACAGTTAAATGTGAGCCACTGGCATTAAGAAAAATGAAGTCCCAGATTGTTCGATATTCACCTAATAATGTGACAGACTCCAAAGCTCTCACAATAACGGCCTCCAGAGCTCTTTGGGGAGACAGATGTCACCAGTGGAAAGATGATTTCCATGTCTTGGCACTTTGCAATTGTCAAACTGAGGGAGGGAAAAGGAGAGTAGGATTCTGCTAGTGAGGAGGCATCCTTTGTGGAAGGAGGAGCCATGTCTCACTCCTGTCATTTTCCCTTTTATCAGATTTGTTTTGAATAAAATCGTTTCTGCCTAAATCTCACTCTGAGAAGAAATGAATGGCTTTGTTATAACATATAAATACTTGCATTTAAGTCCACAATTTGGCCCTGATCTGTAACAATAAGGGCCAGGCCAGAAGAGCTGGCCTTGGTTTGGACCTGTGAAGACAGGAGGGGTTTTGCATGTATGAAACTGATCCTTTGCATTTTAGTGAGACTGGTAGAAGAGCAAGACATTTGGTCATGATGGTCATGACCATCAGATGAACGACAAATTTTCAGCCTGATTCAGATGAATCAACAATTGATAAAACTATTGGGCCTGTAACTACTTCAGAATTTAGTCCACAGAACACTTGTTGGAAGAAATTTTGTGGTTGTCCAGTGTCGCAGACATCTTTTTATAAAAAATCCTTTCCTTAGGATTTTTCCTCCTGAGAAGCTGAGAAGCCTCAGGAACAAAATGTAAACATTGATTATCTGCTGCTGTGGAATGCAACAGGTGGGTCTGTGATTGGTCTCATGTGCTTGTTTGTAATTAATGGCCAATCACAGCATAGCTGGCTCGGAGAGAGAGCTGAGACACAAACCTTTGGTATGATTCTTTCTTTTCTATTCTTAGCCTAGCCTTCTGATGAAACCTTTTCTTCTATTCTTTTAGTATAGTTTTAATGTAATATATATCATAAAATAATAAACCAAGCCTTCTGAAACTTGGAGTCAGATCTTCGTCTCTTCCCTCATCCAAAAACCCTTGTGAACACCATCACAGTCCAGGTCTAATGAACCATAAAAGGTTTAATTTGTTAGCACCTCCTTGTTTATGAAAACAAGGCAGTGAGGCTTGTATGTAATTTTGTTTGCTATCATGCTAGTAGTGTTTCTTACTAAAATACAGGAAATACTGTACCAGAGATAAATATTATTGTGTAAAAAATGCCCACTAATTCACAGTTTTATATTCAGGACTTTCCTCAGTCCAGCATTTCATACACTGTGATTATAGGACCCCATGCCTCTCAACTATTATCAGACAGATGACGGATCCTCTCCACATGCCCACCCATTGACCAGCACTACTGTGTTCTTCAGGAGACAGGCAAAGCAAAACCAATGCAACCTTGATTTTTTCATCTAGTTTGGAACCATGTTCCATCTACTCTGGAACCATTTTAAAAATAAGTGTGTATTTGAACCTGAGTGTATATTAGAGATGAACTCAGTCTGCAAATTGAGATTTGCTTCAGGCTTAAATCTCACCCCTTGACATGCTCAGCCATTCAACATATTCCAGTGCTAGTACCTGATACTATAGTTTGGGCCAGTGGAAAATGGATCCCCCTGGAACTCAGTTGGATACTCGCAGACTCTGACCCTCTAAGGAAAGAAGGGGTATGGAGAAATAGGAAAGTATTTACCCTTTGTTTATGTTAATGAAAACTTTAAATAAGGAGCAGGTAGCAGTACCTGGCTCTGTCTATGAAGGGATTTTATATACAACAAATATTTCATATTTTGAATTTGTATTTTCACAATCCCTGTAATTGCTCAAAATAGCATCACAAATGTTCTTTTCAAACAGCTTTGTATACCAAAGTGAGTATTTTTGAATTCAGATTCATGGATTTGTATTTTCTGTGGATGCTAAAATAGCATGCTTAAAAGTAGTCCCTCAGAGGACCTTAAAGAATCTGGAATGGGTATGAAAGGTGCAAAAACTGTGGAAATCTGATCATCTTTATTGCCCATGTAAACTGAGTACCAGAGAACACATGCAGAAAAATGTTGGGGTCCATATAGGCCATATATGTGTGTGCGTATAAGTATATATATATATATATATACATACATATATATATATATATATATATACATATATACATATATAAATATCACTTTCTTTTAAACTGAGATGGAGTACAATACTGTAAGGAAATTTAAAAAGAAGCCTGGTTAATTAAAATCTGTGGTTAATAAAGAATACAAGAAAGATAGCTTTTTCTAATCTGAAGAAACATGGGGGTTTAGTTGTGTTTTTTTCCTTTTTATCGAGTCCCTGACAAATGCTCAGGGCACATGTGCTTACAGACAGCATGCAAAAGAGCAGCAGCTGCAGTGTTTGCTGGTTCCCAGTCAGACCAAGTTACAGAAGTGTGAGAGTTCAGAGCTCTGGGGGCTTCTCCTGCCTTGCTGCCATACTCCAGCACTCCCCGAGGCCTGCCCTGCCTCACCACCCTGTGCAGAGGAGTGGAGCACTAATGTGTGTGACATCCTCTGATTGGGTTGGGAAGTTCATTTTAACACATTGCATAGGGGCAGCAGTGGCTCAAAAATAATGTGTGTCAAGGATTATTACTGCTGTACTGACTATGAGTCTGTGCAAAGTCTTCCACATTTTACTTAAAACGCTCCAATTAATGCTTGAAATATTTCTGTCAAAACCAGGTCTCAGATGTCACACTGTTTTCCTATTCTGTTCATTCTTAACTACCTCCATATTCTTGTTTAGAGTTGAAAGTGAAGGCATTTTTTTGCCTTCCTGTAATGTATCATTTGAAAGTGATAATAAAAAAAAGTACAGATAAGATACTGAAATTTTATCTAGTTTTATACAATTTCAAACCTTTTAATTTTGAAATATTATGAATTTATAAAGCAATCAAATTAATTATTCAGAAGAATTTATCCCCAACTCTAGGCATTAATATGTCAGGTGTTGGCTTCTATCATCGCTTATGACTTAATACTAAAAAATAGTCAGCTTGACTAACTTTCTAATCATACACATTTCTTTATGTCATCTTCCATCTTGCAGAATATTGAAAGCTACTAGAATGGACATTATCTTTTCTGTCTTTATCCACAGTATGTCTCATAAATAAATTTTAAAAAATGCTACAAATGGTTAGGGAGTAAACTCTTCCTATCTATCCACAGGTGGACTGCACCTATCTGCACCTATCCACAGACTCTCAATTCTGTATTGTTTTTGACTTCAAGACGTTTTCTCTTTTGACTACACAATGGCTCAGCCTGGAAAGAAGGGTTAGAGAGAATCTTTTCATGAGCCTCTTTCATTCTTGCAGTTAGCTCTAGTTGATCATTGGGCATAAAATTTTGGGGAATCAAATCTCCTCAAGCTGAGGAGTAGCTGGAACACAGATATCACTCCTCTGAGAGCTCTGGTCATTAAGACATTTTGCAAAAAGTCATTCATCATGTCTGGGGCAGAACCAAACCTGAACTTTTCTGAGGGGCCAAAGCTCAGACACACACCTAATCCTGACCAACTCCAGCCAACCCTGGGTTTTTTGATCTCTCTTCTAAGTAATTTCAATCTGTCTATTGATTGTGGGGCATTTTGGTACCAGGGTAGCACATTCTGTATCTCCTGATTGAGGACAGTTGCATACCTGCTTTTTGTAGCTCTTTAAGTGCTTATGTAGTGTCTTAACATTAAGTCATTGCCATCCAGATTAATCAAGGTCTTATTGGTTATAGCAGGCGTGTCAAGAAACTACCAAAGTACCAAAATACTTCCTTTTCATGTAATACTCATTTGTCCCTTCTCTTGTGGAACCCAGCTATTTAATAGCTAGCTACAGTGATAGGAGATTTGACAGAACTATGCCAGGAATTTACTCAGTGTATGGCTTCTTGTGGAAATCAAAAGAGGAGTATGGGGTGAAGCACCCCTATTGCCTGTAGAAGGTCTGATTATTTTTTGCTCCCTGTTGGAATTACAGGTCATTATTTTCCTGCTTTCTTTTAGCATCGAGAGAATAGTGACACATGCCTGAATCCTCTAATTTTCAATCACATTCTCTCCAAACGTGACAGTTCCCTTCTGATCTTTGTTGTTACTAAAATTGCTATAATGTGTCTGCCATATGTGTGCCTTATGGTCCCTCATTTGAGCTGCATCTCTAAAAACAGCTTGCAAATATCTGTTTGTGTTAAGAAATAAATGTCACCTGCATTCTTCTCAACAAAGTCAAAGCCAGCGAGGTATAAGGCAAACAATTCAAATGCTACTGAACAATGGGGGAAGATGGCTACACACAGGTATGGCAGGGTAATTATCTATCTGCTCACAATCTGTCCACAGCTGGAAATTGAGTTATTTACTCTTTCAAAGAAAAATTGAAGCCCCAAGAATAGATGATTGCCATAAACTTCTCCAAAAAATTAAAGTTAAAACCCTGTTTCACAGTCCCCTGTCTTTATTATGCAGCATTATATGCATGTCATTAGGTCATGACCACATACATTTTCAGGAGAAATAACCAGTATACAGAAGCATCAACCCAATCTCTGGAACTTGACTTTTCTTTTAAGAACTCCACTTCTAGATATTTCAATAGAACTTTTCTCTTTTTTTTTTTTGGCTCTTTGAGAATATTTCTGGTGCCTCATTGTAGATGTCAAGTGCCATTTGATTAATTCTAAGGTAATCTGCTTGTCTTCAATATTAGGAGTCTTCTGACAGAAGAAGATATATTGTCCCAGATACTGTAATGCATTGGCAGTATTTAGAGTACCTAAGTTGCCTCTCCTGTTTAGTTCCAGTTATCTCTGTTTTCTACTGTTGCACACTGAAAAGATGCATTGAATGAGCTAAGCAAAATGAAAGATTGTTTCTTATGTTACTTTGTACCTCTAGTACATGTGCTTGGCATGCAAGTGATGTTCCTTAATCTTCCTTGGATTCCACCCTCCAATATTTTCATCATGTCCTTAGGCCTATGTAATTCTGCTTCTATTCAGCTATTGTCATTAACATATATTTGGCCATTTTACCTGTTTTACTGATGAATTCAGCCTCCATGGCACAGCTTACCACTGTTATGGAATACTTTTGGCTTGGCAAAGCATTAGCATCTCTGCATTTACAGTGAGATACCTACAAGAAATCTTAATGTGCAGAGGCAGCTGGAAGTTGTTTTGCACAAGGATAACACTTTAAGTTTTTGTAGTTAGATTTCTGCAAAAATTGTTTTGATTTGCAGGTGATTTTTAAGGAAGAAAGCAAGATGCAAAATATTGTGTAATCATATCCAAACATATTTTAAATCTGTAAGACACACACACAAACAAACACACACACACACACACACACACACACACAGAGTCTTGCATTTCAACTTTGTTGCTTAACTGTTAATCATTGCCAGGAATATTTTGTTTCTAAAAAGATTTCATTCTGTCACTTGTTCCTTCTGCTCTGACAATTCTTATTTTGGCATACATTCCTGTTTGTAACCAATATTTCCTTTTGCCTGCTTGCCCTTCCTGGAGGCTGATATGCAGATGGTAGCAAACTCTGAGGGGGTAGAGAGAATGTTATCTGCTCAAAACTATCAATCTCTTTACTCTTTTGTCTTTCAGATTTTGTTCCCTTGTTTCTAATCATTGCCTTTGAGTAATTCTGAAGACTGATTGTGCTTATGTTCCTTCTCTTGGATTGTAAATAATTTTGAGCAAGGATTTGTGGGTTTGGTGCTCTGTATTCCATTTCCCTTTCAGGTAAAAGTCTAACATAGAAAATATCTCTAAGGCTGCCAACAAGGTTTGCAAGTTCCAAATGTCGGTTGCTTTCATTCCTTTTTTTTTTTTTTTTAATGGGGTATTTCTGTTCCAAATAGACTGTCATTACAGAAGTAACTTTAATGCTTCATAAAGCACAAATCCTCTTCTTTAGCTTCTCTGCATGGTCTCCAATATCAAACGTTTCCTTTCTTGTACTTTTGTCCCCAAAAGGTCTTTAAGAATGAGACCTGTCTGGATCCCACATGAATTTCTTTTTTTCAACACCCAGAGTTGGTTAATAACCTGGTCAAGTCTTTCTTTTGTGACTACTGTTTATTTGCTCCCATATATTCTATATATTGATGGGAACCTCAATATAATTCAGGCTGTGCAGCATCTGATTGTAACAGATTGGTTTTCACTCCCAGAAAGCAGCACATCAAAGCAGACACAGATCAATAATACTTTCCCCTTCCTATCTGTGGATAGTGTTGCAGGTTTCTGTTCAACAGCCATAAGAAAATGCCTACAAAAATCCAGATAGTGATCGCTAAGTAGCAAATACAGAATCAAACAACTGGCACAGTACCTGGCACATGAAGTATCACATGAAGAGGAAGTTGTTGGTACTTAGTGAAAGAAACTTGAAGTGTGTATCCTTAAGAGCCTTTCCCCCCCTTCTCACTTCTTCCCTTTTACTTGGGCTCCTTCACGCAGTGCTATTCTCCCTTTTTATACTGTAGCTCTGATAGTGAATGCTTCCAGTCCCAGCCAGTCATCACAGGATGCAAACCTTAAATGAAAACTTTTTCAATTAAATTTTACATTGGTTGATCAGCCAGAAGTGGGAAATATTTAGGTGAATGTGAGTAGTGGGTACCTGGATGGCAATTAGTGTCAACTTCCAATACCCTGAGGCAGGGACTCAAATGTTTCACCTGTGGAGGAGGGGGTCAGGGCTTTTTCATCCATTCTTTTCTTTGCCTTTTAATTCCCTAACTCCCATAATCTGGCAATGTATTATGCAGCGCAGACCAGGAAGGTGGGCTGCAGTAAATGCTGCTTTATGGATCAAGCAGTAGGAAGTGCTATACTCTTCCCCCCAGAGACTGAAGGCTTTACATCAATCAGCATACTGACAATGACTGCTTTTGAACTTACCTGTAGTATAGCAGTGTGGAAAATCATTATCCAGCATTCAATTTTTTAAAGAACACACATAATTTGAACACTGAAGCACCATACGGCCATTTTGTCTGACTCTGAGCACCTTTTTGATTGATCGCCTCTCTCTGTGCCACAAGGAGGAGACAGGATGTATGCTTTGCCTTTTGACTATGGTGTCCAAATAATCTCACATACTGTAATGAAGTGTGAGGAGATTTATGCCATCAACACTGGTGTAAATTTTAATACAACACAAAATGTTCCAATTCTTGTTGGACATGAAATTTGAAGTGAATTTGAGTATTCTCTACCACACAAACTCAAGTGGTGGCAAATAATAAGTGCTGTGCTGTGGAATGAATTAAAATCTTAATTTTGTTTTTCTGTGAAGTATGAGATGAGATATGGTCTTGAGAATGATGCAAGAGTACAAATATGGAACCTAGCTCTTGTTATTCGGGAGCAATTCATATTTAGTTGCAGATCCAAGAATGTGCTCTGTCTGTGTGTGAACTCATTTCACTGCAGGATCAAAACCGTCATACATAGGATCAATAGCATAGAGAGCTCTGTTTAGCTTCAGATTCTTCATTTGAAATAACTACTGCATGGACTGAAAACAATGGCAAGAATCCAAAGGCAATTACACACTGTTCTGATGAGGGAAAATCCAGCTTCAATCTTCAGAGCAAGGAGGCTGCTTGATCTTCTTTAAAAAACAGATTATTTCACATCTACTCTTTAGAATAGGTTCTCTCTTGCTAGACACTGGATCTGTATTCTAGATAATGGGAGTGTTGGGTGTAATCACTCATGATCCTCATCCAGACCAAGGGAAAATATAATATCATATCTTCTTTGCAGGAGTAGTCATTTAATGTCCTCTTCTATTTGCTCCATATTGTTCAATTTCTCTAGTTAATTCAGTACTCAGGTCCTGCAAAGTTCGACTATTTATTGGTGGACGTGACTATGAAAAGAAAATAAATGCTAATGCCTACATTTGAAAAATAATAGACAACCTGGAAGCATTTTTCTTTATTAACTTCATTTATTTTTGTGGTTGGAGTTAATGGGGTTTTTTCCAAAAATCTCACTTTAGTGAGAGTCCACAACTACGCCATCTTCTTAGTATTTTGTGTATCTCTAATCTAAAGATGGACATTAAAGAAGCCATTATTTCTGAGACAAATCTTCTAGTGGCAAATCTACTAACAAATCTTCTAGTGGTCTGCATTGCTCTTTGAACTTCACCTAGGCAACTGTTCAGATCAAGCTGCAAAGCCTACCTCATTACTGATACTTGCTCCAGTCACCCCGTAATTATTTCTTGGTTCCGCTAGAAATAGGAAGGCCGAGGGAAAAAACTGTAAAGAAAGGAAAGAAATGTTGAAATATATCAGAGTAGTGAGTTGTGAACCATTTGTGTCTTAGAAGGTGTTTTTTGTAAATTTTTTCATTTTAGTTCAATCCTATAGAAGTAAACTTCACAGGCTAAGATTTCCCCAATTCAGGAGAGGCTCCTGGCGGAACCAGTTCCATATGGTCCGGCAAGTACCCTTAAAAGTCTGCTACTCAGTGACCCTCCTTTTGACTGAGGACACCTGGAAATTGCTATTTTGAAGTTGTCTGTCAACATTATTTTGTGTTTCAGCCAGAAGGCATCATCGCAGGAAGATAATAAACTTTGTCTATTTGACTTTTCTTTTGTCTTCTTTGACGTCAGTGGCAGCACTGTCTGCCTAAGGATTGCAAGATTTTGCATTCCCAAAGTCTGTGAGCATTACTGAGTTTTAACTGTCTTTATTGCATTAGATCAAAAATCTGATGAAATGTAAACTGCCAGAAAATATCACATATGCTTTCTACATAGTATAGAAGACTCCTGGTTGACATGTAAAAGTTAGGTCTTACCTCTTTCTGTTCTTGTGGTAATGCTTTTAACCCAGAGCTGAATGTGTGCATAGCTGACATCAGTGTGCATCCTCTTTTGTCTTAACCTAACAGAATAATGACTATGGTTTTAGTTAGTGTTTTTAACTTGGTACTCAGTAATGCTGAGAGACTAAAACAACAGAAATTTGTCAACAAACGCCTTTCTGAAAAATGCCAGGAATGATTCTTCCCATCTCATTTTGCTGGGAAGAACACCAACTTTGAAGGCATTTGTATTCTATGTGTATTGCTCTTTGGCTTAATATTGTTTGGCTTCGTTTGAATGCGTGAGCACTGAAGATGTAAGAAATAGAAGAAAGGCTATTCTGTCTTCAACCTTCTTTCTTTTTAGTATATGAAGCAGGACATCTAATTGTTTCTTGAATGACCTCCAAGGTCCTTGTGGAATGAGATTGTTGTCTTCTGTGTACAGAGGAGCCTCCACACTCTATTCATTTATTGTAACTTAATTATAGGATGCATGTAATAATTTGGAGTCAGTCAATGAATTTGCCTCTCATGCAAGTCATCACGGGACTGTGGGAAATAGATGCACATGTTCATTTATTGTAAAATACTCAGATTAATTATTTCACCTGATATCTGTACTTGTAAACTGCCAGCTGAAGCTGAGGATGACAATGAGCCATGGATGACATATGTTAGGTATGGTCTACCACTCTACTGAAGGCATTTTGATACTACATGAGTGGAAGCAGTGTAGAAAGGTTAGAATTAAAGCCCGTTTTATGCTTGCCAGTTATTGTGTTCCTCTTTTCCACGCTACATCAAACCAGTCTTTTAAAGATGCATTTGGTCACAAATGACAACGTATACGCTACAGTATTTATCCACTGCTCCTCTCTGTAATTGTAGTTTAGTGAGATTAAAGAGATTAATATGTTTGTGTCTTCACTGTAGTTTAATTTCATTTCAGAACTATGTGTTCTCTCCCTTGTTATTTTCTGTAAAAAGCATGATTGGCTCCACATTTTTCTGAGCTATTGGTAATGTCATCTTGCTCCACTAGAAGCAGTCAGGAAAGTGTCATTGCTTTCAACAGGTGCTGTCTTGCCTTCATGTAAAATGACTGTGTTATGAAGCACAGTCTGCTGAAGAGCCCTTTTGCTTCTTTTGCAAAATATTCGTCCTTGAATTTTGGGCTTGTTGCTAGTTTTCCACAGTTTTATTTGTGAATTGCATGCAAGCTGTGCATGGTTTATATATTATTTAGTCTGCAAAGAGTATTAAATTTAAGTATCTCTTTAGTGTCTCTTTAAATGCAATGTGATTACACTTTAAAACTCGAAGTAATATTTAATAACTGTTAGTTTTCTTTTAGAGAGTTCTTACCAAGGAAACAGGAGTTCTTACAGCTACATGGATAATTAACTTGAAGCTTGTCTGTCTCTTGGGGGACATCAGATATGTAAATGAGGAACTTAAGTCTGAACAAGACATGCCAGGGAATCACTAAAAGTTTTATTACACTGAAACATTGGTATTGAAATCCTAAACATTAAAATATACTATTATAAATCACTGCATTTTAAAGAGCAAAGATGTGTTGGGATTTTATTAAAATTTGCAATATGAAATTATACCAGTATGTAGACTTCAGTTTTTTAGGAGATTCAGTGAAATTTTTAAACCTTCAGTAGAAAGCATGGACTATTATGAAAAAAAATATATTACAATAATACTTTCTTTCAGTATCAAAATAAATGTGTATAACAAGCAATATTACCTCTCCTTAATACTAGAATTGAAGCTGATTGTACAATCTATCCCATAATATGTCGTGCCATACTGAGAGCTATCCAGGTAAGGAAACTTTCCACATTATTGCACTGCTGAGAGCAAAACTAAGGCTAATGTTAATCAGAACAATTTTGTTTTGCCCTTTCAAAATTTTCTTATTTATTATCAAATAATTTAAACATGCATCCAACCAAAACATAGGGAGTTTCACCGATAAATCTTTTGCAAAAAAACCACTTTTCCCTAGAATCTGTTAGTGTTCCTATTAACAATGTCATCAGTGTTAATGTCAGAGGCCAAGTGAATAGAAGATCACCTGTCCTTCCAGCTCTTGAGGGGTGGCTTCTTTTTGGACTAAAGACACAACTGGCATAGAGAACTTCCATGACTGTTGTTACTACAAATCCTTTCTAGAAATAGAGAGCAACCACTTTAAATTGCTTGATGTCTCTTGTATATGCAATTCATAAAACCACACATATTCCAGATCTTAGGTAGATTCTTGCCTACCAATAAGTTGTTTTGTTTTTGGTGACCTCCTTAAAATATGTGTGTGGAATGCAAGGAAGCAATGAAAGCATACAAACAGTACTATTTCCTTAGCAGGATTTAGTGATAGTCTGCAACTCTTATTTGAACTAAGCCCAGTGCAAGAGCAAAGTAAATGTTCTGGTAGAGGAGTCATCACTCCGATCTGCTGATCAAACACCACTGTTTAAATCAGCAATGGGTGAAAGATTCAAAGCCAAATTAAATGAAATGGAAAAAAAACCAAAAAACTTCCAAGTTTTTATGTATTGTATTTGTTTCCATCTCATCCTATTTTCCTATCAGGTATTACCTGCATTCAGATCCAAGTGACCGTGTCTGCTTTTTGCAGACATGTTGAGATTGTAGTTCAGCCTATCTTTACTCCAAATGCTGGTTCAAATTTTCTTATATTTTGTTAATGTGCTTTTTTTCACATTTTTACCAAGACGTATCTATTTTTTTCATGTTTGTTGCTATTTATTTCAACTAATGGAGTTCAATAAAATATAAGAAGTTAATTTCATGTACTAGAGATGTGTTAGGAACTCTTCATGTTTAACTGCATTTAAATTCAGTGGGAATTCAGACATGTTTGACTGTTTAAATTTGGACTGAGATTTGGATGAGATTTGCAGATAAGAACATATTACTAATTTGAGGATGAAGTTTCACTTTTTGACTAGCTCTCTAACACTTTTATTCTAGAATTCTTCTGGAAACATTAGATCAGTTTGTGGAAATTATGTGCAATGAATTTTGGAACCTTTGGAATAAAACGTGCAGTGGTAGCTTATAAATTGTTTCTAATATTCGTAAATTCCAGGCATGCTCTGTATAAAATGTGGACAAAGTTCTTTGCAGGTTGTGTGATTTTTTTCCAGTGGAAATAAATAAAGAATAACTATTTGTTGCATGAAAATGTACATAATAAAAATAGATTTGTATACAGTTGAAATGCAAAATGCAAGTGTCATCATATGTATCATTCATTTAATTTTGTATCAAATTAATTTACACCAACTTTCTCCAAATGTGGAGAAAACAGTAGGAATTAAAATAGAAATGAACTCAAGCAACCTATTTATTTTTTATGCATCTTATTTTTAAAGCTGTTAATGAAAATATTAATAAATGAAAATGTTGAATATGTGAATATTAATAATATTAAAAATAAACTAAGAAAAAGCAAGTACAGGGCTACATATTAATTTTATTTCTATTTGTATTTTTTAAAATATATTTATTATATATATTTTCAATCACTTAGGCTGTTCTAGCTTAGTGTGACTTCACCTAATATGTTTTTTAAACTTGGTTTTAAAGCTTATTATTTTTCCTTTTTTTCTGTGAGAACACACTACCTTTGATTTAATTTTTTTGACACTATGCCCACTGCACAGTAGAAAAAAAAAGTGTAATTGTAGTTTTGTCCTTAACAGCACAGGACAAATAAATGTCAAAATCAAATGGTAGTGTCCCCCAAGGGAAAATATACTTCAGTTATGAAATATTCTTCCCCATCTCCCATTACTATTCCCATGGACACCTAGGTGAAGCTGCCTCAGGACCTAATCAGATACTGATCATTTGCATATAATAAAAAATCATGCAACGAGGTTTTACCCCATTCTGAGGAAAAGTGCATAATATATCTTTAAAAGGTTCTGTCTTAAAAACTGGTGCTGCAGTGGCTCTGGATGAATGGCTTGAATGGGGCAGGCCTGATGAGAGATGAACATCTGCTTATATTGTTGGTGCCTTGTCAGCTTAGCACCGCATTTAATAAATCTCTTTAGAGGTGGCGTGGTGCTGTTTTTTGATATATATCTTGAAAAGGAGGTGGTATTGATACAATTTCAGACTGCTTCAGGAATAATAATAATAATAATCAAGTATAAAAAAGTCATTAAGGCAGTTTGAATGTGAGATGGTTTTAAGGAAAAGGCTCTCCTTAGGCTTTAGTAGCATTCTTGATTACATTATTACTCAGAGCAAGTGAAACCCATCACTGTTGGTTTATAAATAGATTGTGATATCCTTTCTGATATAAAATCCTGAAAAGCTTGAAGTTGTGAATTGCCCTCAACTGTTATATTCAAGAGACTTGATAATTCATGAAGTTGAATGAAACCTTTTAATATTCTCCCAAAACTAGCGGTAAGTAACCAGTTTGGATTTCAGTTCACATTCATTTTTATTAGGAAAACAAATGTTGAAAAAAGTTGTGGGCCAAATAAAAACATAATACATAGACAAAAAAAGACAGACATATCCATTGACTTGTAGACAGATGGAAAAATGCTTTCATGTTATAAAACATTTTAGATAATTTTCCTATAAGAATACAGGCTGGAAGGGAGAGTAAGGTAAAGTTTTTGAAGCAGTGGAGCTACTTTTTTTCTCTTTGTCAACTAAGCAATTATTTATTTTCAAGCAGTTTTGTTTAAAATTTAATCTGGTTTTCTGAAGATATAGATACAAATTTAAAAAAAGTTATTTCAAATTATTTCAAAATATTACAACATATTCCTTGTAGTGATACTTGGAGGGAAATTTGAATGCTCTTTTCTTCTGCCTTAATTTTCACTGAGGTTTTTTTTTTTTGGTTTTTAAAAATCATTTAAATATCTTAAATGGCATCATTTTCCTGGGACATGTAATCTGTTTTCTGGCCAGATCTAACTCTGAAATTAAGTAATTCTTAAAATTGCATCTGCCTGCACATTTTATCCTTGAGAATTTTTTGTGTGAATGGTTTGAGTAGACAGAGTCTGAGTAAATGTACAGGGGAAGAGGTTAATTCTCCTTCTGCAAAACCACAAGCTGTGTGTGATGGGGCCTCTGGAAAGGGTGAGATGGGAGCAGGTTGTACTGGGATGAAGAGGTACGTCTATAATCTTTCAGCCCTTCTGGGAATCTCATTGTACTCCCTCTCCCTTTCTGGTACCCCATGTGCTGTCTTCAGGTGAGCAAATAATCTGCCTTCACTGAGGAGGCAGCTGAGGAGCTCTTCTGACAGGCAGCTAACTCCTGTCAAGCATTTTGCACTGTGTTTATAAACTTGCTCCTCATTCGTTACCCCTCTGCTCCCAAGCTGTATCTATCTGAAATACAGATACAGAAACATATGGAGAATTGGATCTAATAAAGTTTTACCATGGTTTGTCCTACCTGCCAGGGACCACTTTTGGTACTAATGGAGCAGAAAGCCTCATCTCCCTCCCTTGCCACTCACTGTACTGACCTGCTGCCAGGACAGTGCATCTGGCAGCCAAAGAAAAAGACAGAGAAAGTGGTGAGAAGAAAAGAGGAGGGAGAAGGTCCAGCAGCACTAGTTTTGTGCTCCCAGTGTCTCCTGTGGAAGTGCAAAGACTGTCATAAGTGTAGTTGTGTGTCAGCAGATGACAGTGCAGGAAAAGGGTGAAAGAAGATAGCAAAACAGAGGTAAATTCTATGTTAAATGAATGAAGAGGGCATGCACAGAACACTCATGTACCTTAGTGTTTCAGGGGTGCATGGCCATGTGCAGTCACTTTGCAGCAAGGCAGGAAATACCTGCATTCAGTTTCACCCTCTAGCTTTGCCCTGGGAAGGTCTGGGTGAGCCAAGTGGTTAGGCATCCTTCTTAAGGTTCTTCCAGTAATTTCCCATGCAGGAAAGAACAGATGGGAAGATCTGGTTGATAGCAATACAACTGGAAAGTACACAGCAAGTGCACAACCTTTACCTTCCACCCAGCTTTTGGTACAGATTTGCACAGTATTACACAACCAAATCAAAGACACACCAGCTTTCATGTTTTAGTTGACCTCAAGAGCAAACTTCCTAATCACCCTCTTTTGCTGAGCTTTCATTCACTTTGTGGAGTATCTTGGGGATCACAGCTCTCTATTCTTTTGAGATAAACAACGCTGGAACTGATGTTCTCCTGTTCACCTGATAGTAGGCATCCAGGCTCTGGTACCCCATCACAGCCAGCCAGAATAAAGGCTCCAAACCACATAGAATTTGATGTCTATTCCACCCCACTGTTTCAGATGCCTGTTTATTGAAAGTATGACAGAAATAGCCAATTCCAACCAACACCATTTAAAAAAATTAGGATAGATTCAGTGAATGTTCTTAAAAGCTACAATTAAAACAAAATGTTTTAAACTAAAAACTTATCAAAACTATTTTAAGTTTCTTATTTTGAGATGTAAATCTACGGCTATTATTTGTCCTCATTCTACTATTTCCTAATCCTGTCATTCTTCCAACTTTTTAAAATTTATAATTCATTTCTTATTTCCTCATCATGCCTTACATAATCACAAGAATTTCCACAATTTTTTTCCAGTCTTGTACCTCTTCTGCTTCCCACTATGATTTCAGAGGGCTTAATTCCCACTTTCTTCCTTGTGCATTTGAATGTTCACCTAAACACATAGTGCTAAGTTTTAAAGAGACATAATTAGGTTTGAATGTCAACATCGGGACAGCTTTATAAGAGAAGTTGTGTTGTCACCTTCCCAAGCCCAGTTTTCCATCTGTTTCCAGCCTTAGGCATTGCATCCATTTACAGTCTGTTAGCAATTGCAGGTTTATTCATAACTATAAATGAAAGAAATTATATTTTTCTTTTAATGGAAAAGATTTTATACTAAAATTTAGAATATGGAAAATTTCAGTGTAACATATGGGCTACAGATTATGTGAAGTAAATACATTTGGCCTATTGCCTTAAAGCTCAACTGGTCCTTTGACACCATTGGAGCACAAGCACTGGTGTAAATCAGAAAATCTGCATGCAGTGGAGTCATCGTCTGTATTATATGCTAAATGAGAAATGTAAAATTTGAATATGTGCTTTTAGGATCACAATTTTCTTCACTGAGAGGGTGGCCAGGCATTAGAACAAGCTCCTCAGGGGATTGGTGGAATCACCATCCCTGGAAGTCTGCAAAAAACATATAGATGTGGTACTTGGAGGCATGGTTTAGTGGTGAAGATTGAGGTTTTAGGTTAACAGTTGAACTTGGTGATCTTATAGGTCTTTTCCAACCCTAAAAATTGTATGTTATTATGATGTATTTAGTTGCAGAATGGGATAGGTAGGTATATAGGTAGGTATGTAGGTAGGTAGGTAGGTAGGTATATAGGTAGGTAGGTAGGTAGGTAGGTAGGTAGGTAGGTAGGTAGGTAGGTAGATAGATAGATAGATAGATAGATAGATAGATAGATAGATAGATAGATAGATAGATAGATAGATAGATAGATAGATAGATAGATAAAAGCTTGCTTCTGAAAAGGAGCATATTCTGAATATGCAAGCCTGTCAACACAGTCTAAATACTCACATAAGATAATTAAACAGCTGCTAAATCATAAAAAAGTAGTAGAGGCAGGATTGCATAGGTGATTATATTGTCTTTGACTGCTTTTTCCATCTTATAACTACCACAAGTTTTCTGATTTTCTTGCTGTTGATCTGGGTGAAGGAACATTTCATTTGTTGCTGTTTCTGAGAAGACTTATATAGCTTGCAGAAAGTTAAAGTTTGCTTGGAGCAGACACCATGCCTTACCACACTTGGAAGATTTATCTGCATCTCAGGTAGGTAACCCACAGACAGGGTGGCTGAACCTTTCAGCATTCCATTGTTTTGGCTCCTGTAGTATTAGTGGGAAGAAGGGGGATACTACTCTGGCTTTTTTTACAATGCAGACAGCATGATTGCAAAAACAGAGGCATCCCTCTGCCTCAGCTCTGGAGGCACAGCTGAACTGAGTCTTGATTCACAGCAACAGCACTTGTATGGGGCACAGGCTGGGTTCACCTTCTGCCCAGCTTCTGCTTACACAGATGCTCCCTCACTGTGGACTACAAAGTCACACATATAGCCTAGAAAAGATCTCGTGCTGAAGTGAATACACTCAAATCCAAGATTAATGCAGTTCTGTGGGGTGAGTTTCCTTTTCCGAAGGGTGTTTGTGCGCTACACAATTATATCCTTTAATTCCATTTTTAATGAGAGGAACATTGCAGGGGAAGATTTTCATATGTTGCAGATGGTCTTTTTTTCCTCAGCCTCTGTGGACCAGCAACAGTGAAAACTTGCTGAAAACTGTCCCTGATTAATGAGCACATAGTCTTGGTTGTGGAGATGCCAGGCCTCTGTACTCCTGCTCTGCAGGATTGATTTCAGAGCTAATCCTTGCACCTGTGTGGGCCAGCAGCCTCACAAGCTCATTAGTTCCAGTGTGGACAGGGCCGCCCTGCTGTGGAGGGGCTCAGGACTTTCCCTGCAAGCTCAGGGCTGTTTGCTTGCAGTGACTCATCTCCAGTCATGTCCATTATGCCTTGGCAGCCAGCACCCTTGTTCCTATCCCCTGTACTTAAGAGGCAAATAAAATCAATCCTGTTTTATTTTGTAATGTTTAGAAAATATTTCCACAAACAAAGAGTGTGTTGGAAAAACAGGTGGATGTTGTCTGACTTTATCACATGCAGGCTCATTTCTCAAAGGTATTGCTATAATGGTGAGGACTTGACAAAGGCAAATTTATTGAAAGTTTTATATATAAATTCTAGGTCAGTTCTTTTCATGAGTAGAGACTATGTGGTTCTCTTCCTCCTGGAAAATCCATTTTTTCCTTAAAGCTTCCATTGTGCTAGATGAAGTAGAGATTAAAAACACTGGCTGCTTTATTCAAAACATGTTTGACTTAAATTACAATAAATTACTTTGCAGCCAGACATCTGAAAGCCATGTGCTAAATAAACTGTACATTATGTAGAGAAGGGTGTTAAAAATCCCCTGAAGTTGTAGAAATATGAGAGGCACAGAAGAAGATGATGATTTTGGCAGTCGTAGTCAATACATTGAGGCTGAACTGAGCTTTGCTTACATGGTCCTTCTAAGAAGAAAGACATATGTCTTGAATGTGATTTGAGTGTGTTGCCAATGCAAGCTGATACAGAGGTCATTGCTGTTGGCAGATGGTGCTGCAGAACGAGGCATAAGTTCCAGACAGGGAGCTGGAGCCTGCTTACCACATAGGCACATATGTTCTGGTACGTTTTAAAATCACTTAACTGCCGAGCTTTAGTGGTTCCTCTGGTAACTCCACAGAAATATGCTGCAAGTAGCAAATGGCAGTCACTGTGCCCATTTTGCTCCCATGAATTCTGTTAAAAGCACTTTGTAGAAATCTCCAAACGAGTAGGGCAAGGCTGCTACTGTTGGAACAATAAGCTGGCATCATCAATTACAAATGCACTTCTTTTGTTGACTTCCTAGCTGATTTTTATTTATAATAATTCAATTAATATGCCTCATATTTGCAACTGTATTATTTATCCAGGAAAAAGAAAGCTCCTGCATCAGCCCGAGTGAAATGATTTTTACCGCAGAAAATAATGCTGCAAGGTGGTGCACATGTTTAAAGAAACAGTGTGGTATGGCAAATTATGCACAGTAGTCTAATTTCTAAAAAGGGTCTAGGTTTTCAAGCACTTTACTTGAACAAGAAGATTTAATTTATTTGTTATTTTATGAAGCATTTTTATGTGTAGAAAAAGTGCTACTTGTTTGCACATGCTGGTTATGTGGCATTCTTACATGATTTCATGCTTTGCCGATGGAAAATTAGACCCTTGTGTATTATAAAAGAATAGAAGATAGCTATAGAATCAGGATGCGATTGCCTCAGGACATTCTGTTGACAGCTAGAAATATATACAGACAAAGCAATGTCACTGGATGCTAATGTGAACTATACAAGTTGATGAGTACTGTAAATCCCTGTAAAAAGAGAAATCGATACCCTTTTATTTTGAAGGTTTTTGCCTTTAAAATTAATTCTATTAACACTTATGTAATTGTGTTACATACAATCATTAATAAGATTTTATAATTGTGGACATGATTAAGCACAGATATATGTTTCTGATAATATATCTATATTCAGGAAAAAAATAACCTTTATTTGTTTACTAAACCTTTGCTTCACATTTAGTTGAAGCTGTTATTAATTTAAGTGGCAAATTTGAGTATGTAGGGAATGCTAGACTGATCCAGTATTGAGGTAGAGTAGCAGTGCTCACTTTTGAAACTAAAGCAAGATACATCAAATTAGCCCTAGCATTACAGGAGCCTATCTGGCCTTTTGATGTTTTCTACATCATCCCCTATAATAAGCCCAGATGTTCCAAATAGATGAGATCTCAGTAAAAAAGCAGGAATTTGTTTCTACTGAGCCTAATTCCATCATTACCAATAAATTGCAATACTGCATCGTTACCGAGGTGTAAATATTTGGTTTGCTGCTTCCATTTTCTGAAAGACTCTTTTAACAACTCAGCTCAAGTAAAGCTGCTTTCATATTGCCTACTTCCGCCCATCTTTCTTATTTGTTTAATCTTTTAAAACACAGCAGATATGTAAGACTGCAACAATACACTACCTACGTACAAATCTCTGTCTTCTCCACCTATATTATCATGATAGCACTTTGGACATCAAATATTTATCCTAATTATAATTCCACTCTAATCTGAATATATTTTATGTGTCTGAGAGGAGAAAAAAATATTTTGTTCTCAGATACACTGCTGGTGAAGCAGAATACCTGGACTCTGTCCCAGGGACCAAGTGGGCAACAGTGGGGCCTAGCCATGTATTTTTCATTTGAACCAGTAACCTGAATCTACTTATATGTTTATTATTTGTTTGCTTATTTTTTTATTATTCTTATATTTGCTTACTATTTTGCTTAGTATTTTCTCATTCTAGCCATTTTATTCCAACTACCTTTGTTCCTGTTGTCTCTACTTACAGAAAGTGCAACACCTGTTAATACCTTGAAGACCTGAAGCTGTCATATGTGTAAATGCCATGTCCTGTACCTGGAGGAATCTTTTAAAGCTGTAGAGAGTTTTAATATGAACAGGCCAAATGGCTAGCACTTATATTGTCTTCTTTTCTTGTTAGGAAGCAGTTATGGGACAAAAATTTGAAGGGCATCAAAAGTCATATTTGTGTTTAGAAAAATAATTATAGGCCAGCAAAAGTTTCATGAACCTAATTTGTTGGCATAATGTAGAAAAGAATAGCAAAGCCACTGCAGGATAATAAGTAGGTTCTAGTAGGGCAAGTTTTACAAAGCAAAATTCATAGATGTTTTTCAAAAGGAGAACAAATTTTTATATTCTAAATTCTGTATTTAAAAAGGCTTTTACCTTCCTCGAGGTCGACTATTATAGCCTCTAAGTAGTTGTTGGATAATGGACAAGAATTATTTTACAAAAAAAGACTTTCAAGACTTAAGGAATAAGAAGAATTTTTTTCCCCAAAAAAGGCCAGCAATGGTTCATGGATTATTCTGTGGTCCTGTATTATGTAATATAGTTATTAATAAATTACATTTGAAAATATATTATAAATGAACAGAAGATAACTATAGAATCAGGATGTGATTGCCTCAGGGGTAGAGTAAAGCAAGTAATCAAACCTTGCAGATCATTAGTAAAGCTTGTGAGGAATTCCAAGAGGACCTATTTAAAGTAGATAGTAGGAAACACCATGACAAACAAAACTCAAAAAATATTATCATTTCAGAAGCCTTGAAAACTTTATGGGCAGTTCAAGAAATTTAGCTGCTTGGTGTATGATTGTTGTTAAAAAGGGAATTAAATAGTCATATATTAACAAGATGGAGAAAGAGTTTAAAATTTTCTAGTGTCAGGATATGAAATGAAGGTATGATTTTGTACAAGGCACTGTGTGGGGTCATTGTTGCCCTTGGAGAGATGTGGGGGAAAGCACCAAGGAACAAGAGTGGCATCTTAAACCTGTGCAATGGCAATTTAGTGTTTTTTGCTTTAGAGACGAGAATAACGGAGAACATTTTAGAGTCAGATAAAAGAAAAAGAGATGGTAATGGTCTGTTCTTGCCTTGCAAAGCAAGATGGTCAAAATTGAGGGGCAGTGAATCCAAATCTTGTAAACAGAAATATGTCTTCACATACAGATTAAGCCAAGGAACGGTGTCACGAGGTCACAAGTTTGACAGAAATCCAGTAGGGTGTGGAAATTTATCAAATTAACAAATGTATCCAGATAATCCTGAAAGAACTAAAAACCCCTGGAACACAGAACCTGACTCATCAGAAAAGAATCCAATCTTGGAAAGAACATAAATTCTTCAGATTCAGATTTTGTTCCAAACTTTAGCCATTAGGAATATAGAGGCTGTTTTCCTGGGGACAGGTGGCTGGCTTTCTGACTAGAGTGGAGTTTCTTGCCCCGCTTTCCGAGGAGGCATGTAGTGTTGACAAGTGTCAGGCTCGCAGTTGCTACAATAAATGAAGGGAATTTTTGGCAAACTATTGTCTAGTAAGATATTTCCTGTGCTCATGCTAAATCATTTCTAGTTGACAAGCCTTCCCTGGACTCCTCGGAGTAAGGCTGCCCTGGCTAGCCATTACTGGCCACTTCCAAGCCTACCTACCCCCAGCTGCTCTGGGCTCCAGCTGCAGAGGAGGAGGGAAAATCTGGGCAAGTGTAGCCATGGTTACCAGTCCAGGGAATGAACAGAGTTTAAATATGCTAATACCCAGTGATGCTTTTATGCAAAAAGTACTGAAAAATCTTTTGGGCGGATGCATTCTAATAGCCAGTTCTCCCAAGATGGTAGTCACCTATCCATTGAGAGCTACTTGCATGTACCTCCACTTATGTTGTGTAATATCAGGATTTTCATCCCTGTATGGAAAGTCCTCGTTGCAGATAAGGACTTGAACAAATTGAATATGTAGAAGTGCATTAATAAATAAATTTCACTGGTACTGCATTTATTTTATATAGTACTTCATTAATACAAACCATGTTTCTTCCCAAATTCCCACCTCCTGCTTTTTTCTTCATTCCATCCTTTCTATCCTGTAATTCATCAACACAAGCTTCATGATACTGTTATGAATAATTTACTGAGCTGTGAAACCAAGGTACTTTATACCATACACATAGTTCTATATTAAAATACTTATATCTACAAATAAAACTCAAATTAGACATTAGCACAATTAAGATGAACTCTGCATACATAACCTCTTCTATATCCTCAAATATACTGGAAACTCCTAAAAAGCATTTCTCCAAATTAGTCTGATTCAGGTTGGTATCCCTTGCACACTCAGGTTCCCATTTAATTAATGAAGAATTAATCTAAAATGTGGAGTAACAACTGGGAAGCAAAATTTTCTTTTCTGAACACAAATGTATTAACAGAGGTCAATATCTATATGTTAGTACCTCTAGTGTTAGAAAATACTAGAAATGCTTTTAGGAACCATAAGACAGTAATTTTACTAGCTGCATTTTTAAAAATAATAGCTATAAGGACAAAGCAGCTAAAGTTTACTTCTCCTTTACTGTTTCAACATCTTACTCCTTCCATTTAATTGTAATGAAGTGAGAAGACACAATTCTCACCTTTAACCCATCCTGCTTCCAAAGTTATTTGTAAAATCACTTCAAATTTATTATATATAAAGCTTCATCTGAAAAAATTGTAAAACTGGACAAAAATTACTAGCTTAAGATTATCTTGTTGCATCCATACTTGTTTAACTACTTTCTGTTATGTCTTTTAAATAAACTTGTAATAAGTATCATTGTTTTTTGAAAGACTAGATTATTTCTTTGTTATAAGTCTATAGACCTCTAAGGAAATAGATAAGAAATACATATTTTTATTTAATTTATATTTTTGGGAATAACAACATAATAGATGTACATACATATATTTTTATAAAATATTTTTATATATAATACTTTTAGCATACCATTCTGCATTAAGAAAGAAATTTCTAGTTGAAATACAAACAATAAACATTTCAGAGAAAAAAAAAATATTGCACCACTTTAAAATGTAAAGGCAAAATGGTAGAGTTCAAACAATCGTTGGAAGAAGCAAAATTTTATGCATCTTTATGTAGTGAGAGCACTGTGTCAAACCAAATATTGGAAGATAGAGGGCTAGTGGAATTTTTCCTTTTCATCCAGGATACTGACAGTATTCCTAGCCCTGCCTCTTAAATCTGGAAGATGTGGTGATAACGACCTATTTAAATTAAACAGTTGAATTTATGACTTGCTCATGTTAGGTGAAAAGTGTTACCTATATTCATAAATGGCCCAGGGCCAAATTCAGCCCATACATATGTCCCTTTCCAGATCACTGAATGCCTCCAAAATCAGAACATGGCCATCACACTTGATAAATTGTAAATGGATGCAAACCTTCATATTTCTGTGTTCAGTTATGCATTCTTAAACCACGAAATGAGCTGAGTACTGGACAGAGCATACAACCCTGGAGCCACTCAGAAGACATATGGCATAATCCAAGGCAGGTGTTTGTAAATCCAAAAGATCACATTAGACCCCTTAGGCTACAATCTGAATGACAGCAGTGGGATTTTGTAGTTTATCTAGGACCCTAAATTAAGTTGTCACCCTTAATTTGTGGGATAACATCTACCAGGGGCAAAAACAAGTTAGAAACTTTTTCTTCTTTTACAGATTCAAGTATTCCATTTCCTGAACTCTCTTACTTGCAATATATATGTTCACATCATCATTTAAACTGCTAGTTAAGCAACTTCATTGTCTTTTTTTTTTTTAATTTCTGAGAAAAGAAATAGGTGTCCAGCGAAGAGCCAATGACTATGAGATTGTCTGGGACATGCAGTTGTTCTTTTCCAACTGGATCAGTCGAACACATACTGAATTATGAAAACTCCTTTTGATTGATGAGTTGGGACCAGCTTTGGCAGATGCACATTAAAAAGGAGTAGATGAATACATATAAACCATTGAGCTTTGCAGAAAGTAGTGCTCAAGACTGTAAACTGCCAACTTTATCATCTTTAAGTAAAAAATACAGTTTTTCTTCCCAACAAAGACTTTTTATAAAAGCAATAAGGTAACTGCATGAAGTGTGCTTATCATGATATAATCACACCCCAGGGGGAATGAGAGGTGCTCGGCTGCACCTCATGCTTTGTAATGACCCAGGGGTGTGATTATCTTATGATAACCACACTCCCTGTCATGCCTTATTGCTTATATATTCCACATGTCATAATGAATCCTGAAGCACTTTCTAGGCCTCGTAGCAAAGGCAATGACTTTGAAGTATAGGAAGTAGTCAGATTTTCTAGGTACATACAGATTAATATTGTATACATTAGGAGGAATTATGAATGACTACTTATCTGTACTAGCCAGGCCATAGTTTTTTAACTGTTTCTAGGTTCTGTAGGTTTCATGTGGTAATTTTTGGGAATATTGCTTAAATTGTTCTCTGGAAGTGCAGCACAAGAAATATGAAAGCTTGACCACCATACTTCAGGACTGTGGGGAAAGATAACAGCAGTGACATTGCCACCTTTGCACTTTCCTGTTGGGATAATTCTATAAAGTCAAATAGAACTACAATAATCTGATTTTACTACAGAATTCTTTGTATGTTTACAAGATATTTAATTGAATATTGAAGTAACTGAGTTAAAAATTCTGAACTTTTATGTGCAAAATTTTATCAGAGGAAGGAAAAGAGCTTGAGAGACCGATATTTACAATGCTGACTGAATATCTCATCAATTTCTCTTTTACTGAAGCAATATGAAGGAGTTGTGGGTTATTTGGAAACATAATTGTTAAAATAATAAAAATAGTAATAAATCCTAATGAAAATGATTGGGGTTAATAACAGGTCCATAAGGAACAGGGAGATCAAGAGGCTTCTGAATTCACAATTAAGGGTTGATATAAAAGACAACAGGATAATAAACTAAGCAATTATCTTTGATATACCTTATGGTATTATAGCACCACAGGGTGAATCTGTACCTCAGGGAAAGGGATTCTCAGTAACTTTGCAACCTTGTTAATCTGATGTATGTAGCAGTCAACATTTAAATACTACTCCACTTGTCAGGAAAATGTACAGTCCTGTTTTCTTCCTGTCATCATAAATGGGTTGATAAAGATGATGGTCTATCATTATGGCCATTGATTCATTGCAAGCACAAGCTCTGAGATCAGCTGAGTTAACTGCAGGCCACCACAAGTAACTCTTTGTGTCTAAAATAAAGCTTATTTAGTTCTATAGTGTGCAAATGGAGTATTACTGATTACCATAAAGGTCAGACATGCACATTTTAACTGGTGATAATAAGTAGTTTTAAAGATATTTGAGTCTTTTCTTAATCTTGCCATGTCACAAGCCTTCTATTGTTGTGCACCAAAGAATGTGCCTTTAATTGAACCACTTGCCCTATTTTATCTTGATCATAGAGTGGGTTGTGTGATGTTAGTGGTGATAAACGCCTACCACATGTCCCAGTAATTACTAGCCTTCAGTGTATTGTGCAGTGAAGTAACACGAAGTTTGTCTGTAAAACAAAAGGCTCCAAAATGTTGGAAGTAATAATGAAATGGCTTTGTGTACTGTTCCAACTGCTCTAAATGTGAGCTCTCTGAAAGGGAGTGCAAAAAATAAATAACTTTCAATTCTGATTAATAAAAATGCAGTCTCTCACAGTTTCACATATAATGGTTCTGAGCAATCGGTTGCTCTTATATTTCATAAGAAAAACTGCATTATAAAATGGTGGGGTCAAATAGTTCAACATGGTGATAACCACAAATATTAAAACAGTTGCATGAAATACTATTTGAGTGTGTATGTGTGTATTTCTAAAAAAAATGAGAAGAAATCTAGTAGTTCTCAAAGTCTGAGTGTGACAAAGTCATTATCACTGCAAATTTAACCTCATCCTCCTCCATCTTTCAAGGCTATGTGTTTAATGTAGAGTTATTTATAATATCCTGAAATAATACCTTTCCAATTCCCTTCTCTCCCTATCAGATAAAAACCAAACAATGTCATCAGTGGCTCCACAGAGGTGAGGAATTTTACAAGACAATGTGAATTACAAGATCAGTATGGTGTGCTAGTGTAACATTTTTGAGTTGTTCAGTTTCAAATATCAATGAAAAGCTCTTTGACAAAGTCGAGAGTTCCCTTGTCTTTCCATTTTTTATTTTAAAAAACATTCAAAAATATTGATGTTACCACCATAGGGGTTATCTAAATTTTTTTATTATTATTCTCAGCAGTTTCCTCTTTTTCCTTTTCTTTTTTTTTTCTTTTTGTATTTCCAGAGAGGGTCTTATATTTGCCAAATTTTACTCTTCTTTAACTCCTTGTAAGTCTTTTGTAGCATTTCAGTAAAACAACAGGCAAAAATGCAAACCTAAGTGGAACAAACGAAACTTTTTGGAATTCTTTCACAAGCAAAAATTCTCCAAGATGAAACTGTCTGGGTTCATACACCTCTACCTGATATATAAATGTCCTGAAACCAAATAAGAAAAAAGGAAAAATGGGTTGACTTGTTTTTTGTTGGATTGCGGTTTTTATGCATATCAAAGTCAAATGAACAGCAAATTGAGAAGAATTCACTTATGGTTAGAAATGCAGCGATATTCATAACTACATAATTGTGTAAATCTGTCCTTATTTATGTGAACTTCTTGTAAGATTTACTTCAGGGTATAACCTGTGAAGTGTTAATGATCTTACACTTGCAGTCCTGACTGTCATATCAAATTATAGTACTGTTGGGTTTATTTTTCAAGTCGTTGCTACATGGATTAAACTTTGTTATATCTACTACTAAGCAATTCATTAAATGGGTTAGAATCATTGCTGATTATTAAAATTATTGGTATGATATCAGTGGCTGAAGTATATGAATCTGCTGCCAATACATAATCAGATGCTTTTTAATATCATCATGCATAAAAAAGGTTTATCATTAAGTTATACTGTGATTCAAGTAATTTTATTTATGTTAATTTAACAGAAAATCTGTATACTGAAATCAGTAATAAATATAAAAATCTATTAGCTATTTATCTTCCTCAAGAAAGAAGAATTTTTCAGATAGTTTTGCCTGTAAAAATGTATGCTTTCCTATGGCCTGAACAGAAGTGTGTAGCAATGCAAAAAATGACAGAATTTTAAACTCATATTAATAAAGTTTTTGATTCTGATTTTATTCTCTTTGAATATTTCTGTTCCATGTTTTGGTATAGGTGTTCCTAATGTGATCAAGTGAGAGAAGCATCAACCTTTCTTTATGACATGTCCGTACAGCTGGAAAATTATTAATTGTGTTATTTACGACTCTTGAACTGTATTGATGGTATTATTGCATGTATTCTATTGTATTGTATGTACACGATTATATTATTTTGGTTTTTCTTTTAAGACTGTGCAGCAGAAAAATTTCCACAGAAAGTATGTTCTTTAGGGCAGGAATAGCAAGCTTACCAAGTGAAACCATGTCATGGTTTGACACTGGCCTAATGTCAGTAACCCATGAATGTCGCTCGCTCACCCTGCCCTGCCACAGCTGGGCAGAGGAGAGAACAAAAATTAACAAATGCTTCATGAGTTGAGATAAGAACCTGGAGGAAACGCCTCAAGGGAAAAACAGGTTCAACCTCAAGTGGCAAAGTGACTTTATTACTAACAGACTCAGAGGAAGAAAATGAGAAGTAAAAGAGGCACTTAAAAACCCCTTATCTTCTCCCAGCCCCTCTTTCCATCCTACTGACAGTGCAAGGGGACAGGGGTTTGGTCAGTTTATCACCTGAGGCTTTCTTCTGCTGCCCCAGAAGAACAGTCCTTCCCCTGTAACACCGTGGGGTCCCTCCCATGGGACACAGTTCTCCATGGACTTCTCCAGCCTCCGTCCGCCCTCACAAACAGCAGTCCCGCCAAAACTGCTGCAGTGTGGGTCAGTCTTCCCCAGAGTGCACACCTCCAAGGACAGGCTGCTCCAGCATGGAAGCAAGGGCTCCTCTCCCCACCAAGCCTCCCACTGGATCAGAGCCTTCTCCAGGCATCCACTTGCTCCAGTACGGGCAGCTCCTCCATGGGCTGTGGGTGGATCTCTGCATCCCCTGTGAATCTCTGCATCCTCATGGATCCCCAGGGGCTGTGGGTGGATCTCTGCATCCCCCATGGACCCCCCTGGGCTGCAGGGGCACAGCTGCTTTACCATGGTCTCACCATAGCCCGCAGAGGAATCTGGGCTCTGGCTTCTGGAGCACCTCCTGTCCCTCCTTCTCCACTGACCTTGGTGTCACCAGTTCATTTCCCTCACATGTTCCACTTCCTCCTCTTCTCTGTCTAGAAACAAAACTGTGGGTCTTTGTTTGGATTTCCTTCTTAAATGTGCTGTCCCAGAGGCGTTACCACAATCTCTCATTGGCCCAGCCTTGGCCAGCAGCAGCATGTCCATCTTCAGAGCCATCAGGGATTGCCTCTGCTGGACATGGTGGAAGCTTCCAGCAGCTTCTCACAGAAGCCACCTCTGTGTCCCCCCGCTACCAAAAACCAGGCCATTCAAAACCAACAAAGACCATTTCTTGTACTTTCATTTTTTTCAAGGGAATATATGTCTTCTCACTATTTGAAGCAGTCCCCTGCAGAAATCATCGAGAGAGTAATAAGGGTCTAAGAGCCAAGATATTGACATACTTTAATTTTTCTAAAATTGTTTTGAATGCTTCTCCTTTCTTGTTCCAAGAGCAAATGTTACTCTCTACAAGTGCTCCCAAACTAAGAGGACTGAATCTCCACCTTCTTGCTTTTTTTCAAACATCTGCCTGAAAAAATCTGGCTACACTATAACACTGCTACAAAAAGCCTTCACTACATTGCAGATTCACCAAGAAAGAGAAAGTGCTTCTGATTTTTAATTAGAAATTATTTGCAAAATTACCAATAATTTTGTAACTTCTGAAGACAGAAAATCAAACATTTTAAGGTAAATTGTCCTAAACAATGGCCTAAGATCCCGCATAGTTGCACTTTACTTGTTTCTTCAGCCTTTGGAATGTTCATAGCTGTTACTCTCAGCCTTTCCACTCTTCTGAAGATTGTACAGCTTCTCCATTCAAAACAGTTCCAGCTTTGTAAGTGAAGGCCATGAAGCAGTTACTCTATTGTGCTCTTTCTGTAGGGACAAGGACCAGCAGCAGAGGCTTGTATAATTGTTGTTTCAACTAAACACAACCTTCTAGAGATGATTTCATAAAGATGAAGACGTTGCTGGTGATTTCCAAGACGGATCCATAACTTTGAAATTACCTTGCAAAGCCTCCTCCTTTACTGTTTAAGTTGATTTTAAGACCTGTTAGAAGACCTGATAGTCAAGGTATAATAGAGGTTGGTGACTGCTATGCAGAGGCATTTTAATGTTTTTTAGATATTTTGATTAAAATTTATCTCTATCTTTTATATGCCACCATTTATTGTGGAGACATACAGACAGAGGATATATGAACATCCCATCCTCCAGGAAGGACAAAAGAACAAATAAGAAAGATTTATTCTTCTTTACCTCAAGTAATAGTACCTATATGCTCTTGTAGCCAACTCACTTGGAATTTATTCCCACCAAGGACCCATGTGTGTATATATGTATATACTGATTGGCAGCTGACCTTTGGATAAGAACTTTTGTGAAACTTAGATGACAGTGGGAAGGGAGTTTCTGGTTCTCTGTGTGTGTACTCATATTGCCCCAAGTGAATGAGTGTCCACAGAGAAGGAAGGTGGTTATTAATGATGATAGGAAACTCTTCCTTAGTTCTAATGGTATGTATTAATCACCATTTTAGATTCTGTAAAATCAGAAATTAAAATGGTGGATTGCTACCTTTTTACATTTTTAAAAAATCGTTATAGTATATGCTTATACCGGAAAATCAAATACCTCTCTGCATGATGGTTGGATGTCTTTTCCGAGACAACTTTAGGAACAGGAATTACTATGAAATTATATGTAAGAGGCGTTCAAGCCTTTTGCTGTCACAACATAGGCAGGAGGCACCATAAATATGAGCTTTTATTAAGGATAGCAGAAAGTCTATCCCATGAGGGTGGTATCCTATTGAATACATGGAATCCATTCAGGTGTTTGATGTTGCAAGTATAGAGATTAGGTTTAATAGAAATACATGGCTAGAAATTATGTTGCTAAAGTAGAAAGCTTACCTTTTTTATTGATTTCTGGAGACACCTGGAAGAGGAAGAATCAAACAGTTACCATCTAAGACTTATTGTGATTTTGCAGTGCAGCTGATCAGAGTTTTTTGGGCTGAGCTGACCCATAGCACAGCAGAGGAGCCAAAACCCTGAGCCTCACACAGAGGGTGTGTAAGGGACCCAGAAAGCCATGGATAGAATGGTCATTGTTGCAACTCTAGAATGGTCATTTTCTGCAACTCTAATCCACACAACTTGTATACTGACAATGCATTTATTGCTGTAATTCCTATAGGAACCCTGGAATAAGAGAGTTTTTCTTTTGTGTGCATGCAGAAGTGCACTTCCAGCATCCTTCTGCTTCACATACTGATTTGTGAACACGCATTACAGGTAATGTGCTCTTACAACAGCTCACAGAATCTGCCGAGTTTCATTGCACAATTTTTAAAATTATTTTGAAGTCTTTCAATGGTACAATGACAATTATTGCTGGTTAAAAGTAAATGTGTTCTTTACCATTCTCTTTTAACCACATTGTAAATCATTATTTTAATATATTTTGTTAAATGTGGTGAGATCTAAGTCGACAGTGTAAAAAATATTTTGCTGCTCTTTGTGCTTGAGGCATTTCTAGCAAGCTAAAAGATCTTTACAGGCATTGACAAGTTGTACTGTGTCTGTGGAGAAATGATTTAGAATAAAGAAAATATATTTTTAATATACAATAATAAACAAGATTTTTGCTGTGAATTAATAGAATTAATATTTAATAAAATCCCTGACTTATTTTGTTTATGCAACTTCTGTCTCTGTCAGTTTTGTCCATTGCTCAGTGCTTTTGCCAGTCAAAGAGCATAAAAGTGATTTTTTTCTTAGAAACCCTGCAATTGATCAAAGTGCACATCTTTTACAAACCTCTCAAAATTCATAATACTGGTGGTAAGATGTGGCGCATCGGTTTTTTTAAAGCCAATTTTCATTTTAATGTTTTATCAGTCCTTTTGTGTCACTGTACAAAATGATACAGGGTGTCTGACATCAAAATCAGCAATACAGATTGCCTTTAAAAATAAAGAATGTGTTGCCTCTGTCTGAGACCTAGTTATGTCTCATATATAACAGAAGGCACCTTTTGTTCTTTAGTTAATTAGCTCATTATACTGTAGGTACATAATTCTTGAAGCAAATTCATTTGAACAGGAATCAGAAAAAAAGTTATGGATGATAAATTCAGACAGTGCAAAAATGTTAAAGATGTTGACTTTCCATGAAAAATGCATGTGGTAGCATGAAAGAATTTAAGCTTGTGGAACAAATGCTCCTGTAATGTTTTAATTCCTATCAGTAGAAAGACTTTCTATTGTTTGTAAATAAAAAGGAAATATTTCACTGTGGCACTTCCATCTGTTACCTTAACAATAAGTGAAGCCATGCAGTTAATCACAGCATTTTGTGAAAAAGGAATTAAACTCGAAGCTCTGCTCTTATATCCCCATGCAGTTATAAAACATTTACCCACCAAGAACAACTGATTCTGGCTGTTAGTGTTGTGTTTTAATTCCAGTATGGGCTAGTTCAGAACTCAAAGACACGGGTTCCCTACTGAGTGCTGAGATCTGCTGCCAGGAATGGCTCCTGTCCAAGGAAATGTGCTACCTTTTCAAGATAAATGTTCCTGGGTGAAAGAACCATGGGACTACACAATGCGTTTTCTTGCAACATATTTATTGAAATTCAATCCTTCAAGTATTTAATTTAAATGTGCTCTCAAACATAAAAATAAAACAAAAAAATCTTGAAGCTAGCTTCATGGCTCAGCCCTTAATCCTATCTAGTACTTGTGGTTTGCTCTTCTGAGGGCTGTGATTCCTGTCAACGTGAGGCTCTGAGCTGGGCAGTCAGGCTGGCGGGGCCAGCACTGCCAGGCAAATTTTCACTTAGGCTGCTAAATAAAAGCTGCTTTTACAAATTTTAACTTTGACTGCTTTTTTTTTGTTTTTAATTAAAGACATAGTTCTTCCCTAGGGAAGGGAATCTGGGGTAATAATGGCACATACTGGGGAGTCTAAGGTCATTGTATTTATCTGTGCAGCTCACCTTGAACTAGACAATATGCTGTTTTGGAAATCCTATTGCTCTGGGGTTTTTTTGCTGGTGAGCATACTTGGTCATCTGGTGGTGATGTAGAGACAGCTTATATTCATTATAGAGAAATCCTGAGGAAATCTGAAAAAAACTGTTCAAAGGCAAACAGCAGTTTAAAAAATGTGAGTGACACTTCATATTGCTTCTCAGAGCAGGAGTTGCTGCAGTGAAAACATAACCTAGGTAAAACTTACCTTGCTCTAAGTGAGGGGAATTGTTTCTGTTAAAAACCAAAAAAGTTACATGCAAACTATGCAATCTTTACCTTATGACACAACACACATACATTTGGGAAAGGTGGTGTTTTTTAAAATATGCATATGATTGACTCTGCAACCACCTTATATTTGAAACCCCCATTTTTACAAAGAAATTAAAGGTGCCTGAACTAGGGAGAAATATTTTAACAGATGAAAGATAGGCAAAGGATTTTTTTTGCTCCTGTGGCTGAGACCCACTCTTATTCCAGCCCTAAAATGGAAGCACCCTCTGCTGGCTCCTATGGTACATGATTTTATATCTTTACACTGTGGTACCTACAAAGTGCTCATCAAATTGCTCTGACTTTGTTCCTGCTGATATTTCTGATCTGCAGGGTTCAGTTTGCTACTCCAAGAAGTACCCATACAGCTAATTGCACAGGACTTCTCTTTCTTATGCTTTATGGTCATGGTTCCACCAGGATCAAAGACTAGATGAATTATCTTTAAATTACTCTTGGTGTTCTGTGTGGACAGATAGAACAACTTACACTCACATTTCTGAATGATTTTTGTTGATTTGTAAAATCTGTTACCCTGAGCAGAAGTACAGGGAGGCATTTGGAAATTTTTTCTAAGCATTAAGATGCAATATATGAGTAGACAAAACTGTGTTCCCAACTGATCACAACTGATAAGATTATTTCATTTTTTTGAGTGAATGAGTTAATTTTTTATGTTGCCTTGCTCATGTTGCTTGTTTTTCTGCCATAAGTGAAAATACAACATGACTATCCATATGTTTCTACCAGGTTTGGCTATCAGCATTTTATTCTTTTCATATTTTCTTCCCTAATTTTTAGAAAATAAAGTAAAAAACCCAAACTAAGACCCCAACCAAGTGATTTGTATTCCATATGAAATGCTGCATTGGATTGCACTAGTCATATCAAAGGAAAGCAAAAGAATATGTTTGAAAGTATCTTAGAAATAAGTACATTTCAGTCTAAAATACAAAGTGGACAGTACAGGATAATGCAAAGGCAGTTCTTTTCTAGTTGCTTTTTTGCCAGCAATGACTTTCTCTTGCCTCAGTCCTCTCAAATAGAGCTGAATTTTATATAACCCTGCATGGGGACATATATTTTCAAATTTTGTCCTGAGTGAGGAATAAAGGGCTGGATCCAGGATGGCAATGGAGCACATGCTAAGAACTAAATGTGTGCATGGCTATGTGGTCTGAAGGACTGAGCACTTGAGCAACAGTATTTCTTCAACCCAATTACAAAGAGGTTTCATCTGTTCAACACAGCTTTGAATATTTTACAGTACATTTTAAAATAATGGTAGCAGGGTTTTTTGACTTCCTCCTGCCAATGAATCTATCAAGTAGATTTGCTGCTGGCGAAAAGGGAAACTTATCTTGGTTTTGCTTTTTTTTAGAGATGCATTTGGAGAACAAAGTGAAAGATGGAGCTCCCCAAGGCTGTCAGCTCTATGACAGCCCAAGAACTGCTGTGGTCAGGGTCTGGGCTGTGGGGCCAGCTGGGGTGAACCAAAACCTCCTTCTCCATAGCTTTAGATTTTCATGACGCAATTCACTGTCAGGATGAAGGGAGAGGAAACCATCAGCATCTGTATTTCATCATGGAATGTGGTCAGAATACCCAGCTGGACCACAGAAATTGAATCTATTGGCATTTATGTCTTTCTTCCCCTCGTGGGGAGTCCTTAGTACCTAAACTTAGAGCATCAGAGCCTATACAAGGTTAACTGGGGAGTGGGTCATAATATTTAGTGTCAATTTAAATATTACTTTAATTATGAGAAATGGTCTTCAGTTCTAAAATATCATCTAATTTAAATTAATGTAAATTATCCCTAGACAAAAAGTGGTAGAGGAGCTGTGAATGTAAGTGAGGGAAAGCTCAGGAAGTTTATGTTATAAGAGAAAGAAGCTTTGTAATTTACAATTGCAGTTAATATGGGAATATAACTTGTTCTGAAAAGATAGAATATATATGCAAAATCTGATAACACAGTGCTACTATTTTCATTTACTTGTAACAGTTTGGCACTTCTCTGAGATGATCTTACAGGACTGACCAGCATGTCTACCTCAGGAAATTTTCGTAAGTAGCCCAGATTTTTGTGTATCCACAAACACTAACAGCTTTTCTAGTTTTCTATTGCAGTTAAGACCTATTTTAGTAATCTAGGCCACTCTCTAGAAGTATGTCTGAGTCCTGTAAAAATGATGTGAGAATATATTAGATCTGGGAAGTACAAAACATGCAAGTTCAGGGTAATATTTTTCAGTATAATTTTCCTGGTTCATGGCAGTGGCTTGATGTTCCTGTGCCTTGTGTGTAAATAGATCTATTTAGGGCATATTTGAGAATGGAGGCTCAGGGAGACACTGATTGCATTTGTCATGAAGTGGGTGGTTATCCCATGACATTTTTCCTAATGAACCACAATATCACACTCGGAGGATACTGAGGTTCCTTTTGTAGAAGTATTTCAGTATCTTTTATAAGACTGTGAATTGTGCTCTCTTCATTAAGTGGTGGAGACAGCAGAAAAATCAAAAAGGGAGTCATGTTGAGTGAATGAATGTTGGAGTAGTCATATGGATGGTACTGCTGCAGCTACTCTTTTCTTTCTGCAAAATGGTGAACCCAAGGGAGGGAAGATTCACAGGTTCATAGAATTCTTTAAGTATGAAAAGACCTTTAAGAACATCAAGTCCAACTGTTAACCTAGCACTGTTAAGTCCACCACAAAAACATGTCTCTTTCTTTCAAAATTTCAACTTAATTTTAGGAAATAACACCTAATGCTAGGAAACTTTGGTGGCTTCAATCTGTATTCCTTGTAACTCATATATATATTCTCCAGTGCTCAAACTATGTTATCTAGACATGAAGACCTCTTTTCTAAATCTTCATAATGAGACTACTCCATATATTTAAGGTTCTTCTGCATTTAACTCTCTTAAATTATCTTGTTATTTACAAAGGATATTTTTCCCTCAGGAGAGACTGAAAATGTGTTTAAATGGAATACAGTTAGTCCCCCAAACAGAAGTATGTTTCCATTACAAAATTCTACACTTAAAAAAGCTCTGTCCATATGCAAAAGTGGAATTTAAAACCCCTGAAAAAGGTGGAAATTTGAAAGAATATTTGGCATAAAAATCATTAAGTTCAGAGAAACAAAAAAAAGCAAAGTAACAGGGGTACACATGTATTTCTAGTTTCATGTTCACCACACGGTGCTTTGGGACACCTTGTCTTTGCACAGCAAATAAGGAATAAGGAAAGGCCATGAGGAATGCATGTGAGGACCAACAGAGCCCGGGCAGACGCCACCTGATGATGCTCAGTCTGGGACTCTGCTCTGTGGAGCCAGCAAGAGCAGGACTTGTGGCTCACTATGGAGAGCCTTACACAACAGATCTGGTGCCCAAAGCTTTGCAGAACTTTGGCAAACCATCATTATTCTCCTGATACAGCCAGTGGAGGTGAGGCAGGGAGTTTAGTGCGTCGCTGAGGTTCAAACTGTGTATCATTTTAAGAGCAAGAAATAAAACTTCCAAGTCCCAATTTCCATTTTTCTATTAATCCCACTAGATTTTGCTGTCTTACAGCACCACATAAAGGGAAAATGAACAAATTTCTATTTTTTCTTTCCCCCGGTGGTACTACCTAAAAATAATTAAGATGATTTTTCTATAAACCAGATTTTTAGTGTGACTATAGATGGAACGAGAAAGATTCGCAAAACATTTTTAAGATTTTTCTTAATTTATACCATTGTTGAAACAGTAGTTTGTTGAAGAAATGTTGAATTACTACACATTACCATAATATTGATTTTTTTTGTACAGACCACCCTACAATTCACAGGATCTCTGTTTTTTCTCGTCACTGCTGTGGATGTATTGTCCTTATCTTGAAACTTAAACAGTAAGTGCTACTGCAGCGTCCTTTGTCTGTTACACAAAGGAAATAAACATCCTTTTGTTACCTTTGCTACTGTACCTTGAAAGTGCAGCAAAATGGAATTGCAAAGTGTCAGGTTTCTTGAGTCCCTCTTTTGATGCTTACAGCTGGACTGCATGGTTCTAGTAGCGTTACAGTAGGGAAAAAGATTCTTGTTTATCCCCACTAAAATCCTAATCTAGTGTAATATTAACCCTGTCTAGGTGCTCAGCTAAGAGGGAAATGGGGTTCTGTCTTAATATGCTAGTTTTTAAAATACAAATCACTCTATCTGCCCTAAAGGTTGTGGTGACTGAGTGGAAGCCTAAAGGAGTTGATAGGGCTTGATACCAGAGGGGAGCATTTTAGCATTTTATTATTTTGTTTTACTTTATCTATAAATTTAATTTAATGCATTTTAACATTACTCTTCTCATAAAAAGATAGCATCTCCTGCAGATATCATGATTTGATAACACTGAACCCAGGGTACAGCCTTTTCCTAGATTGAAGAAGCAAAGGCTTCAGTGCAGCAGTGTGGATTTGAGGACATTTTATTCCCCAACTGCACCTTCTGAAGCCAAAGAATGTCCCAATGCCCTGTGCAAATTTAACAAGCAGAAGACACCAGAAAGAATAAAATTGCATTCAAAAGAGCTTAAAATCTTCATAGGAGGACCTTGTTAACACTACTTCTACATCTTAAGATCTGAAATCATTTGTTTTGATGGAATATAAACTTATGGAAATCATTTTGAGAGACGTAAGTGTAGCCTTACTTAAAAAGAGGAGCAGTGCTTTGCAAAATCCCTCAAGAGAGCCTGAGCTTCTTCATAGTAATGAAGAAATGTCAGTGGAAGTTGATGGTGCGTGTGTGCATGTGTATGCATGTTGCAGGGAAGGGGAGAAAGGAAGGAGGCAGCCTCCAGAATTTTTACATTTCAAATGTCTTTTGGAAATCACTTGCGTACTCTAACACATGGTCCCAAACTTTTTCTGTGCTATTAAAAACAGTCTGCATACAAATCAGTCTGCTGTAAAAAATTGCTTTGACAATAGCAGTTTTAAGCGGTTGATGGCTTCAAGTATGCAGGATCTCCCTTGGCTCTTGATCCAGTGTCTAAGGGAGGATGTTTATCTGTTATACATATATTCCTGTGATGGTAAAATAGAGCATATTCTTCTCTGTTATTTCTCCTCCGGTTTAGTCTCCATGTCTTTTTGAGGCAGATGAAAGTATTGTTCAGTTTATACAGCATCACAACCTGTTAGAAATTGTGTAATGTCCCCTCTGAAAACTGTAGAAGTTAACTGAAGCATTTCAGAAACTTAAATGGGCTTTGACTCTCACCAGTATTCTTTTCCTCAGTTAACTCACTGGTACATTTCTCCCCCAAAATATAAAAATGTACACTGTACCAACAATTTTTCTTTTTACAGCCCTGTTCAGTTATTTAATATCCCATCTGGTAAACCTAAGGCAAAGACTGTTAAGGATTTCAGGTTTGACCATAACTGGAAACCCTGTACCTGGGCACAGACCCTTAGCTTTTTCTGTCCTTTGACAGTAAACCAGAGCTGCTTTCTAAAATTTATCAGAACCAGAATTTTGCTGAAGTATAAGAACATTTAATATCTGATGACCAAAGTCCCATAGCTTGTAGAGACTAAGGTATGTTTTCTATAAACTAAAGCACTTTGGAACCACAAATACATGATTCTAAAGATTTTTAATTTTTTTTTCTTGAAATAAAGTTTTGAAAAATAAATATACACTAAACTGAGAAACTTACATTTTAATAGGAAAAGAATCTGTGAGAATAACTGTAAGAAATGAGAATTTAATTTTGAGGAGTGAATGCACTAAACCCCTAAAACATTGGATTGATTTTGCAGAGCTGTATTCTGAATTTCCTTGTTCCGCAGAGTGCTGTTTGCCTCACGGTGGGAAGCATGCTACCATGGCATGTTGTTTGCCCAGGCACTGAGCAGTTTCTGCATCAGACAGCTGCCGAGAGTCACATCTGAGTGATGCTGGCTAACGCCGCAGCATAATGCGGCCGCCTCCCTGCTCGCCCTCCCTTACAATTCTCTAGCGCCTGCTCTCCAAAAGAAAGTTGAACATATAGTTACAGGTTTTGCTGTTGTTGCTTTTGCTTTTAGAAAGTTAACTGAAACATGGAGAGCCGAGTGCCTTGTACTACTTTATGACCCTTAAATTCCCGGTATTGCCTTTTTGTGCTGCCTATTCCAGACCAAAAAATTTTGAATAGGATTTGCACCAGGGACCTTTAATGCATCATTTTACCCCTCTTTATTACACCATGGCAGCCAAGCTTGTCAAGTGTTATAATAGTAGGGCTGGTAGAAAGGGGAGCTATAAAGTTGAAAGTAGTACTGTATTAGTAGCCATTGTGAAAGAGGTTTAGGAAGATGGAGTGAATTATTATTTTAAGTTATTAATCTTGTTCTGTGATATCTTGCTCACATAGCTTCTGGTACACTGAAATTATTAATTTTATGCAAGAAACAGGCTCTTTTCTTTTGCAATTTATTAGTGCTCATCCTTGTATTTTCTCATTTAGAAACGGCTTAACTTAAGGCAACATGAAAAGATTGCTGGATGTGGAGAGAACTTTGTAGTGCACTGCATCGCGATTGTTCAGACTTCAAAGCAACCCTTAGAAAAACTGTAAATAAGGACTAAGGCATAAAAATATACCAGCACCTGGGAATACTCAGCACACTGCACACCAGAACAGAATCCAAGCCCTGGCAAAGAGCCAGCCACCGGGGATAAATCTGCAAGGGCTTAATGCATGCTGAAGAACTGCTCCACTTCGAAACAAACTAGGTGGGTGTACTTATCTCCTTGTCACATACTATAGCAATTTCGCTACTTTGAATATAAAATAGGTCTTGTCACCACGCCATAGACCACAACCTAACAGTATGGGTGCACAGAGATAAAACTCGGAGTTTATAGGCACTGCTCACACCCATCCAGAAAGGATTTTTGTGTGTTTGTAACTTCTAATGGGCAGCTGGATAGGGACATTCAGACCTATTGATGCAGTTCAGAGCCATTTCGGAAAAATGATACCGTACTGGAAGTTGAGGGAGGTGAACACTAATAAGTCTGAGTCATAGCGTAGCATAACAAAAGTCTTGGATGAGTAATTTGTAGAAGTTGCCATAGTTATACAACAAAACATGAAGTTTCTGTTTGTATAAGGACAAATTAGCTGTTTCCTGCTCAATAGTGAGTTTTACAGGTTGACTTAAAGTGCTTTTTAGCCATTAAATCTTACATAAAGAATTGGCAGGTGAGATGTTACTATTTGAAATTGAAACTACTATCTCATGTCAGAAAACAGACCATATGTATACTTTAGAATCTGAAGCAAGGAAAAATCTGGAGATTTTCAGCATCATAGCAGAGCAGTATAACTTTGAGATATAAAAGCTTTCCCAGTCAAAGGGATCTGTAGAAAGTAATTATTAAGTATAAAATGAAATGTTAGATTTCTGTTAGGCTTTCTGGATATCCTAGTTTCTCTTTTCCTCCAATATATATTTCTCTATTGTTACAGGTTTCACTGGGGAAAAGCCAGCTTCAAATTTATCCCTAAGCTAAAACCTATAAAATGTTTGACAAAATATTAGATATCAGGAAACTGTGTTAAATATAAACTCTCTTGCTGCTGGTGTATATTCTCTATGCATTGCACGTGCAACTGCTGTTCAGATAAAATAAGAAGATATTATCCAAATATAAGAAGTATTAACAAAATTTATGTCTTTTAGATCTCAGAGCCCTTTTGAAGAACTGCACAGTCAATGCTTATGTAGACCTCTGCAGATTTTTCCTTGGAACTGTGATTTTTGGTGCTTAAACAGCCCTTGTCCTCCCCTCTACTTTTCCTCTTTTTTTTTCTCCTTAATTCCTCCATTTACACACACCCATTTCACTGTTTCAATTTCTGGGCTGTGTATGAAGTTATTGATAACTGTGCAAATATGATGTCCAATAAAATCCTTTTACTTCTGTAAACTGTGCTAGTTACAGAGACTGTTGGCTAATAAAAAAGAACCAGTGGTATTTGTATAGGATTGCTGTCTTACAAAATCTTTCACAAGAGAAGGATGTAGCTCATTTATTGAAGACAAATCTCTTTGAATCACACTGATTTTTGCTTGTTAACCCTTTATGTCAGCAGAGCTGTTCAGTAAAAGTCAAGAGATGACCTTCCAATATGTGCTTCTGGCTAATAATTTCCTCTGTGGAATGGAGGCTTCCTTCTGGGTGATCAGCAGGTAGATTAACACCTGTTGAACAGTGCTTTAAAAATGGCATGGACCTGACAATTAATTCATGTACAGGATGTAACATTCAGCTCTTGAAAATCAGACACACCACTTCAGCCTATACATTTGGCATAACAAAATATTTAAAGGGGAGCAGATAATAGTGTAATGGTAAGATATGATGGTATGATTTTTTTTTTTGTCTTTAACACATCATTTTGTGTACAGTATGTGAAGAAATTTTGTTTTTTCTAAACATGCTTCAGAATGCAACACTGTGGTTGCTTGTTAATTTTTGCTGCGAATACCTTAATCTGATTTTTCATAAGGGATGAAAACAATAGGGTATTTATAATTACTATTTACTGTATTTTTTAATATTCTAAATATCTCCCAATGAGTTATTTTTGGAGGATAAATGCTACCCAGCAGCATCACCTCAAAAGAAGACAAAAATACAGATATGAATGATGTTGGCTATTCTAAATTTTTATTAGCCTACTAACAAAATACTTAGCACAAAAGGAAACTTCAGGAGGCTAAACACATGTTTTATGTTGTTTTCACTTAATGGTTTGAGTTTAAAAGAGGGGATATAAACTAAAAATTTCTAAACTATTTTGCTCTGATATGTTTCAAATAATTTATTGCAAAGTTGACAATCCTTTTTTTTTATAAGGACTTCAAAATAAAATAATACTGAAAGATATGTGTTTCTCAGTGCAGGATAAATTAAAGAGAAATCAAAATACTCACACACATACATTGCTTGTTTGATTTGGGGGCTTTTTGTTTGTTTGTTTGTTTTTGCTTTGAAGCCCAAATTAGTTATTTTTTATTTTCGATATGAAGGCATAAAAACAATTTGTTATTTGTACAATTCTTTTTATAAAGGAAATTCATGCTTTCATCCATGTTAGTAGACCTAAGAAGCCAGAACACTCACATAAGACATTTCGCATTTTATATGATCATTTAATAATGGTAGAAAACAAATTGGTCTCTTAATGCAAGGATCAAGCAGAGAAAAGACAAGGACATGTCAGGCTGTCCCAACCTGGCAGCCTGCATTGCCTCAATATTAACTGCATAAGACTGTCTCAGGTAGTGCAAAGTATTTAACTTCTTCTGACTTAGCTAAATTTCTCTGGGAGTAGTAAGAGAGCCAAAAATGTGCTGGTAAGGGCTATTAGACATTTTTTTGAGAATACATCATTTCATATAAGCCATCAATATATCTGCTTCTTGCTACCTTCTACTGGATGAATAACCCAGACCACAGATCTCATTGTCAATTTGCCCTCATAATACTGTACTTTTTGCCATGCTTTATTGCAAAGTTCTCACAGGTTGAGAACGCAGTTGCATGTGGCATCACTCTTTTTTCCTAGTCACTTAATTGCATTAAAATAGCAAATACACTGAGACACCTGGCATTAGTGTCCTCTCTTGCTTCTCAGAAAATAATATAAATGAGTTAACAGCTCCTTGCCAGTAGTAGAGAAATTATGCTTCTTCTGGAACCACTATACTCCAAAGAGGGATTTGTTCTGCTCAACACATCTGTGTTGGCCCCAGTTAGTTTCCAAAAGGATGCACAATTTGGCAAAAAAATCCTTTTTTACTCAGTGAAACCTTCCCTCAGCTTGATAGGTGCAGGCAAATTCATAATATATTCCACTCTTGTGGTGGAATAACAGATGTGCAGTGGTCTCCTTCAGATGTGGAACAATCAGAGACATGAATGGGCTTACAGTTTCTGCCCACAAAATTTGTACTGTAAAGACATTCCCGTATTGGCTTTCCCTTTAAAGGACATTAAGGGACTTTGGAACTATCCCCAGTTCATTCCCTAGACCTCTCAGGCTTTTGTCTTACCTTCAGACACACTCTTGCAATATCATATACTATACAGGTGGCATTATCGGTGTGGCAATGTAAAATTCTCACTCTTAAAATAAATCATCTTGACCAATCCCAGCTCACTGATCACTCACCAGGAGAAAGTGAAGGGAAACTGCATTTCAAAAGAGCCCTAATAGTGTAAAAGTGAAGAGTCACACATACCCCCATAGGAACAGTGCAGTGCCTTATGTTGGGACCTTTGACTCTACGGGCAGGAAAAGTGGGGTGGCTTGTAAGTGGGGCAGAGATTTCTTGGTGAAAAATAAATTCACTGAGCAATGTAGTTTGGGGGGTTATTTAGTTGTCCATGGATCTCAGTAGTTTTGAATGGATCCAGGCTGGCTTCAGATGTAGGCAAAAAGAGAGATGCAGCTGTGGGAGCCTTGGGTTCAATTCCTTACTCTGCCTGAGGGTATCTGAAATTGCAGCTCCCATGTCCCAGGAGAGCACCTTAGCTGCTAGTCAGGCTTAAAGAGTCATTCACATTCTCTTGCTCAATTAATATTTAAATACATTATGGCAAGTGCCACTGCTCCCACAGGAGGGATTTCAGGAGCTCCACACTCAAACACCTAATAGTGTGGTGGTTAGGCTGCTCTCCTGAGTGGCACAGGACCCTGTCCAAACTCACTCTGTCTGATTCAGGACGATGCTGGAACCAACACCTTTCTGAGGAAAGTTGTTCCAGCTTGCCTGGGGTGCCTAAATATTCATGGAGCAAAGGAAAGAAGGCTTTCTAGCATTGCAGAGGAGGTGCATTACAGAAGCAATTGCTGGGCTCCAACCTCTTCCACAGAGCCACATACAAAAGGGATCAGCCCCTGGGGGCTGGATAGCTTTACTGGGGCAGGCTGGTCAGCACACTCTCCTGGCAGGTGAGAGTTCAGGATCATATGTCTAGGTTGGAAGACAGGTCTTGCAAAGTTTGGGTGAATTTCCCACCAGCTGGGCTATTAAGGAACCTGCTCTCTGGAACAGTTGTGAATTTGTCCTTTTCTTTGCTTTCATACATATCAGAAATGTGCCAAAACTGTTGGGTTTGGAACAGAGTGTTTTATATTTATTAAAATGACATTGTGATGTTTTCCCTATTCTTTCAAAAACATTCTTCCTGCTTTTGGTTTTTTTTTTTTTTTTTTTTTTTTTTAGCAGAACACTTTATTTTTTGTTCAGTACTTGGATAGTGCTAGTATATAAACCACCTGTTTGCATGCAGGCAGTATTTGAATGAGTCCAAGTCTCTCAAATAATTACTCCTTACATAGTGCTGACATTTTAGCAGTATTCACCACAGGGATGAATTTATGCCTACATGGGAAACCAAACTGAATTGCAATGGAAGACTGTCAATAGAAGTAGGTATGGATGCTGTTGACAGGTGTGTTAATGAAGTGAAAGGCACTTCACCAGGTTCCTTTCTTCTTTACTCTGTCTCATCCAAGAAATGTCATTCCAGAAGCAGCAGAGATGTGGCACAGACAGAGAGCAAATGGATGATTCACCTCTCATTTCATTTTGTAGACAATTTTGTACTTCCGAATAGGGAGGCCAGACGCAAGGTTAGGAAGATATAATAAATTCTCTTAGCTGCACATCAAAATCTTCAAATAAGACTCCCTTTTTTCTGGTTTATCATGCTGTGTAACAATTTATTTGGAAATCTAGGCATCATTTATATGATATAATTTATGTAATTTAGTACATAAAATCTAATGAAAAGATTTCTGATTTCTATAAACTGAAATCCAGAGATACAATTGTACTGTTGTTGTAAAATGTTCTGTGAGACCACAGTCAGAACAACATGCCCACAGAAAGGCATTGGATTTGGGGCAGAATCACATCGTTTATGAATAATATGTGTCCTACCTACATTGTTGCCTAGGTCATGGTATAGCACTGATTTTTAAACAGAACTTCCATTGAAATCAATGAGCTGCTGAGCTTTAAGAAAAATGGAGGGAACATAAGAAATGCTAAATGCATGTCTTGCACTGTGTAACGTCCCTCATTTTCTGCTGTAAGACATATCCTTAAATCCTCTTTGTTTAAATTTAGAAGGCCATGAAGTATAGTTCTCATTTTCTCTTCTCAATTTTTAGTTCAGTCAGTGTAGTAGGAATAAATAGCTTTGTGCAGCATCTGAAAGTAGAATGCTTTTCATATTTTTCTGCCATTTACTGTACCTCTACACTTATTGCACATTCACAGTTGCATGACAGTTCCTACCAACATAATGAGACCCATGGTTGGACTGAGACATTATTAGAGATCTCTCTGAACTGGTCAGACAGCATATTATTATAAAATAATAAAAAAGTGTGCCATTTTTAACATGGTCAGTAAATAAAAGACAGTGCTCTCTGGATGCCTGCTGATGTGAAAGACCAGAAATATTTCAGTCCATTGTGATTTATAATCGTCAAATATGTATGAATAATACAGATAAGATGAACTCCCTAAGCAGTTCAAGTGCTTTCAAACACACGAATTCTCACCCGATGACCTTTAGTTTAAAGGTGAACTGCAAAGGATTTGCTAAAAAAATTAGACTTGTGCCTTCTTTTGCTTCATTCTAGTGTATCAAACAAGTGTAATGGCTTGTACTTCATATGGCTCTACTACCTCTTTTTTTTCCCTTATTAAAGAGATAAAAGATATAATTTTAGGTGTACTTTAATTTTGTTGAGAGCTCTTGGAGCTCATAGAGGCGTTAATCAACCCAGAATTATAGGTGAGGTTTTTCAAAAAAGAATTGGAATAGTAATTGAAACTAAACATTGTTAAAATTAACAAACCCCAAAATTAGTAAATACCATGGACAGAAAAAAGTTAGTAAAATCTGGGCACTATTAACTATGAACTGTCATTGAATAATCAGTTAAGAGACTACATTTGCTGTGCATTTGTACAAGGTCATGGACATGGACCAGACATTTGTCCTCATGCATTAGCACTCTGAAACTAAATAACAACACTAATAATAAAACCTAGAAAAAAATTGAAATTTTTCTAGATTTTTATTTTCTATTCATTTCAAAATGAATAAGACTAGTTTTTAAACATGGAAGTCTGACCCAAAAGAAAAAAAAAAGATATTCAACTGTTGCAAAGAGCAAAAGTTCTAAAAAGAAGGAAAATGTCTATGACTATTGCAGAGCTGACTACAAGGGGATCTAGGGGCTGCAAGGCATCTCCTCATATGAAGAGGAGTGATGGTCTTAATTACTTGTAAATAAGTTTTGATTATTTGAATATAATGGTGGTGTGATTATTTTTCTATTCAAACAATAAGGAAACAGTAACTGTTTTCTCAACACTGCTAAATCTGAATTTTTACTTATGGCTTTAGTGTGATAGCAAAAAAAAATGGCAATTTAGCCTGCCAAATACAGATGCTATTAAACAGCACCAAAAATCTACCTTAAATTAAAAGAGTGTGTATTTCTGCAGTGTATTAGTCTTCCTCCAAAGATTATATTCACCCTTCCATGGCTTTCTGCAGTTGATCAGTAGTTAATAATAATTAGTGCTTTTTCTTAAAACATTTTAAATAGAGTTGACAATGATTTTTCTGATTCTTTGCTTGGAATTTTAGTCAATTGTCTCCTAGGCATGAAAGTCAGACCTGTTAAATGCTGATATGGTATCATGGGATTCATGATCAGAATTTTTGCTGTAGTGCAGCTCCTCATCCAGAACTGACATTACGCCCCACTCAGCAGTGTCAGGATCAGCTGCACTATCATTATCTGTAGCAGAAACAGCAGTGTCTTCTGGACATAAAAGTTTCCCCATTTATTTCTATGGACGTTTTTGATTCCTGATGTTTGCATAATTGTTCGTTCCTTGTGATCACTTCCCCAAGCATACAGGAATTAGTACTATTAAACAGGAAATACCTTTTTTGGTTATCTTACAGAGCCTGCCATTTAGTCTTTGAGTTCAGTTTTCCATTAGGCCTCAGATTGCTCAAGTGGCTTTCAACATGTCACTTAATTACTTCATGTCCTATTTCTAATGAAACACCATCAGAAATCAGTGTATTTCCCCACGAAGGAGTAGTGGTTATAGGACACATTCTGAACTGTGAATTGCTCAGACACTGTCTTATAGGGTGCATAATTTTTAAGAACTCCTAAATTATAAGGAGTTGCAGAGCTACAGTAACAACAGTGTCTGTATGTTGCTATAACAAAGTGTCTGCCTAATGGCAATTACATAATTTGTATGTTTTCTTTATGAGAAAGGCCTAGTGGTACTGGTCTCATCAGGCTAAATTATATCAGATCATTCTGGCATGGCTGCTTTCAAGATTTTTTTCTCTCTTGTTTCACTCACTTTTTCAAAAACAGTGAGAAAATATCCTTGTAGACAGATCTCATCACGGGAGGGATGCCAAGTTAGTTTTGAAAATGGTTCAATATGTTGAAATCCAAAAATGTTCAAATTGCAGCGCACTTGACCTCTTTGTGATCCACCAGCAGATGTTGACAGATGGCACATGTGGACATAACACTTCTTTCACAGAAATGTTTCTCTTTGCTTTGCCAGTCTTTGAGATAGGAAGCGTGGTTTGCTGTCTGTGTTTCATGCGCAGATGCCTTGAGAAGCATATGTATTTCATATTTCATCACCCTGAGGCTTGTGGTGAGCATCTCACTGTGATAGATGCTGTTCCTCCATGCTGACCACTCTGTCCTGAAGGACATGTCCCCAGCTGTCTGTAACCCTCTTTTCAGTTGATGGAAAGAAAGTTATGCTTTCCATGCAGCAGTCTTAATTTCCTCTATATTTGTTACAGAGCATACGAAATGTCTGGGGTTTTGTGCAGCAGCCAGCATGTTGTGAATATTCCTTTTGAGAAGAGACCCAGAACTGCGGGCTGCATTCAATTCCACTTTCAAAACAGTGAATGCTAAGGAAAAGGCCAGTGGTATAGTTGTGGCCTTGACATATCTCAGAGCAGTCAGAAGGTCCTTGGCAGGATGATTTGGGTCTCTCTCCATGTCAATGACAAATATTAAGGTAATCAGGGCAACGACTCTGTCCTGTGATCTGATGATCAAGTAAGCGACCATGAAATCTGAGATAAAGATGAGGAGGAAATTTGTTTTCTGTCATTTTTGAATGCATCTTTTGTACCTTGTCCTTAGTACTTTTTTGGATGCATGCTACATGATTTGATGTTTTGTGGTTGTTCAGCTGAGGTCTATGGATACATCTCCTCCAGTATTTGATCTCTGGCTGGTATGTAAAAGAATGAAAATGTCAGATTTAATCATAAGATGGATTCTGTTTTCATCACTATGCAAGGTGTTATCTGCCTTGTTTAAAGTGAGTCCTGAGAAAATATATTGTAAGCAGAATTGTCTTTCCAAATGATCTTGTATTGCTGTTACTGCAAATGAGTTCCAGAATGGAATGCAAAAGGTGTCTAGTGGCACTTGGCAGGATGATCATTTACAATAGTGAGGTCACTCATTGCTGCAGTACAGGCCATATTTTACGTGATAGTTTTCCCAGTAACTTCTTAGCTATACATATTTATTTTTTATTTTTATTCCAGAACAGGATGAAACTGAAACAGAAACTGACTTCCTTTTCCTGCTTATTGACAGAATACACAGCATATGATAAAGACAGAAATAGAGTTCATGCTGTAGAAAATGATATATCATTAAAAAATGGGATAATACAACCTTTGTCTAATGGTATATATTTATATCCATTTATGATGAAAATACAAAATTTTTTTCTTTGAGTTCTTAATATTTACATTGTGTATTCATATTATATATTTGTATTGAATGTAACCAGGCCACAGTTTTTTGGGTTTTTTGACTTTAAATGAGCAAACCAAGACTTTTTTATAGGATCTTTTGTATCTTGTATACTCAGGGGGATTCATATTACATAATTTTATGATAAGTTGTGCTTGTAGTATCTAATGATAAATTGCTGGTTCCATCTCATAATAAGTAATGAGAAAAATTGACAAGAGTTAGTTATGCTTTTAAAAGCTTTAGCTTCTTGGCAAATATTACAATTATGAAAAGACTACTCTGAATATATATTGACTATTGTGATAGAAGTTTACAGATCACTATGGCAAACCTCTCCACTTACACAGCCCATGGTTTCTTTCTACATCTAAATGCCCTTGAAGAGAAACATCAGGTGAGTAGTGGAGTAGCTGAGGAAGATTTTATGTGAAGACTCATTGTTTAGTAATGCTTGATGGCAAACATAGACACAGAATGAGCTACTGTTTGGAGTAGGGGAAAATAATTCTTTTGGGATTATGAACCTAAAGTTTGCTATTAAAACCAAGTCAAAATAGCCAACATAGGATGAGCATGTTATTCACAAGTTTTAAGATTACATATCATTATACTAAAACATCAGGAAGAAAAATTTTTGACTCAGTAACAAGTTTAATATCCATTTTTCAATTTGTTTAAATTTGTTTTCAGTTTGTTTAAAAATGTTTTCTTTCCTTTTTTTCTGCTTCATATTCAGAGATACTAGTCATTACTTTAATAAGATAGTGGATGTTCAAAGAAACCATCAATACTTGATTTTGATCCTCATGTTAGATTTTTGATTAACCTCCCGCTGCACTCCCCAAACAACAGTGCAGGTTATCCTGCATTTCTTTACCTGTAAACAAATTTTAAATAAAATCATGTTTGCTTCACTTAGATGTTCCATAGGGAAACCTCAAAAAGGGCATAGTTTCCTTTCACAGTAACTCTTAAAATACTCTTTTTTTTAAATTTTCATTTTATTACATATCCTTTTGCCATTCTGAACATAATTAAAATGTATACTTAGAAGAATAACAAAATTTCTTGCAATCCTAGAAAATATATTTGAACAAATAAGATCTGTATGTTTTATTATGCATATTGTCCCTGGTTAACTGCTTGCTAATTTTTTCAGGTGAAGGATTGTTTCAACAAATTATTTTGTTTTGGGTGGAAACCAAAACCTCAAAGAGGAATATTCCGTACATTCTCATAGAATCTGATTGGTTGTATATGTAAACTATTTGTTTGTTTTTTTGTTTGGCTTTGAGAGTTTTGACTGCTGGGCACACTGACTTGTTTTTTCCTCGTTAGAAAATGTCTGGCTGTGACAAGGGACTTTTGGCTGGGGCATTGTGTTGTCAGCTCCTCTCTGTTGGACATGTTGGCCATCTGAGGGCTCTAAAAAGTAGCCAGATTTCCTGAAGCACTCCTTGACAGAGTTGGAAGATTTTTTTAAAATGATGTTGTTCCTTGGGTTCACAAATATTAACTAGTTCTGTTTGGCTTTTTGTGTACATGGAGAGATTTTCTCGAGAAATCACCTATGGCAATTAAATAATTAATTGATTGCCATAGTTCCACAATAGCTCTAAATTCCATTTCGTTTAAGAGTAATATCATAAAATTTATACAATTTCAAAAAGCTATTTTTTACACCTAATTGATAAACTGTCTCCTTAATCTTACTTCAATAAACTTTAGGAGGACCAAAAAAGGAGCTTTTCTTTAAAGATTTTTGTTTCATTTTTAAATTGTGGAAGGTAAAAATCTGTGGTTAGTCATTACTTTCTTTTCTATTATTGTTATAGTCTTTTCTATAATATTTCTCTATAAAACAATATTTTCTATATTGTCTTAGTCTTTTGGCTTTTTAAGCTGTGTTACACCAATCCACAAAATGTTTATGAAGAATATTTGTATTTCCTAACAGGATGGAAATGGAAAGCAGGTTTGAAAAGTCTTAAACCTGGTTACTTTCATCATCCATACACTTCTGTATGTGCTTGAGACATCTGCCTAACATGTTCCTGTGAATTGCTTGGTGTCATAAATTCACATTATAGCCACAAAGGTACTCAGTTAAATGAAAGGCATTCCAGCATCTTTGGATCTAATGTGGAGCTAGCATTCTCAGAAATTATAGTGGTTCCTGTAAGATCTACTTGTCAAAGTGCTCAGTGTGTCTAGATCATATCAGTGATGAGGTTTCTTGTACCCAGGGAGCTCTGAAGCTTGAGCAAAGGTTCTCTCTTGGAAAAACCCTGTAGGGTATCAGAACAGTACCTCATTGCCAGGATGGACACAGCTTTTCCAGAGACAACTGGCACAAGCAGAGCAGCATGGTAATATGCAAACCTGTGGAAGAGCACCCTGAAAATCCAAGGGAGCTCTGATATTTATTTAGTATTGCTCCATGCAATTTCCCTCCTGCATGTCTGCACAAAATGAAGTTTGGGTAATTTTAAACAGCTTGTTCACTTTTGAGTTGGATCCTCTGATACAGTGACTTTGCTGGGGAGATCCTTGGGATGATTATAGGACTGTTATTTAACCCAGTAAAACAGAGAGGGAGGCTAGGTAAGGAACTACTTGAGCAGAGGAACTATGTCTGATTTAAAATAATCTAATAAAATTTCCTAGCCTTTTCCTTGAAAAAGAAATATTTGAGCACTAAATTCTTTTTGTACTTAAATAAATAGAACACAGACATGAGAAAAGTTTGCTGCTGTCTGTTGGTGATGCATTTATTTAGCTGCCAGAACAAAACAGCTGCATGTATTTTTTTACAAATGTGTGTATATATATCTATATATATATATGTATGACCTACGCATCCATGCAAAACCACACGTATATTTTTTTACAAATGTGTGTATATATATATATATATGACCTACGCATCCATGCAAAACCACACGTATATTTCTATCCAAATACACACACACAAACACATATTTAGAGATGTTTGGCAGTATAATTAGCATCATAACTCTGAGGTTTGATTTCCTACTAATGTACAATGATACAATCAAACTTTTGAATAAATTATAGGCAAAATCTTTCTGTTGTCTAACATTTGACCTGGAGTTTCTGTAACCTGCTGTTTATTAAGACATACGGTACAATTAGGAGCTCTAAACACTTACAAGGATCTGTTGCCTGGGGGAGTATGTACACAGCATCTCCATTAAGCAATTTAAGTATGGTTAGTGTCAGTTTTAGCTTCCATTTTTTTCACTTTCATTTCCTGTTCTAAGTACATGCTGTGTATCCCTCTGCGTATTATATGATAGTGGATAAAGAAAAATTGCCAGTAGAAGCATTTGAAACTGCATTTTGTCACCAGTGGTTTCCCTTCCCCGCTTGTATAACTGCATTCCTTCTGGCCATGGACAAAGGTCAGATGTTCAGAGTAATTTTATTAGATCTATCAACAGCCTTTGATACCTCACAAATGAGGGATTGCTGACCCGCCCGCTGCTGGTGCTTTGTGCTTCCTCTTGTGGATACTTTAGTTTAATGTGTTGCTTACTTCTTCTGTGTATTGTGGACTCAGATGTTAGGATGACTGGGTGTATAAAGCTCATTAAAGGCAAAATATTTTTGTCTGGGCAGCACACTATTCCTGTGTACAGAAACTTGTCTCTGTTGTGTAAAATATGAGGAAATCAGAGCTATACCATGCAAAACCAATAGTAGAAGACTCCCTTTGAATTTTTTTTCTTTGATAACAGAATGTCTCTTTTGAGCTCCTCTGAAAGGAAAGCCAAATACAAGGGTCACTTCTGAAGCAACTTCATAGATGCTAAACTCTAATACCACTACTGGAATCTAGTTTTCTTATGGTGATATTCAGTGTCATGGTAAGTCTTTTCCTGGTTTTCTTAAGAGAGTTTTGTAAAGGCTTTAGAGCAGCTGCTATCCTGCTTTTTAATTTCATCTGTAGGTCATTTTTCTTTTGCTGTGGTTTGCTAATCGAGCAGTTCTTAACTGTCAACTGTTAGAGAAATTTCTTTGCATTATAGCCCAATTGTGCAACAATGATTTCTCTCCATCTGCTATATTTCTCATTTCTAATTAAATCTGAGCACAGGCTCAAATACATCCTGAAATGCCTCATATTGAACACAATTCATGTTAAGAGTAGGATATTAAATTAGTGTTGACAGATCTGAAGGAGCCACAACTACAAAGGCAAGACATTGATTGTGTTTTAAGTAAACCAACGTAATCTGCAGCCCATATCCTGTCTCAACAGCCTTAACACAAGGTTTCCTCCTCTGTGTTGCTTAGCACAATTGTTCTTTACAAGACATTTTATGGCTCCAGTTTTGGACCCTTCTTTGTGCATATTAAGATCATATTAAGGTCTAGGAGGCTTTTACTGGCAGATTCTCATGTATTTGTGTATTTGATCCTATAATGAAACAGTCTTTTCCAAAGCTTTTGGTATTTGGTAAATCTTGGATATCCTAGAATTATTTCAGGTGTTACACAGTTACTGCAGGGGCAGACATGGTTCTCTGCCAGCCAATATGCATGGATTTATTTTATGTGAAAAACAGGAATTGAGCAGGGGACAGATGGAAAGGAAGGTAAGTTCATCTGCTGGCATCTCACTGCAAGATGTCATTAGCACAAAACTTGGATGAATGCACATACTTAGGAGCACCTCTGAGCCCTGTGACACAGGAACAAGTACCAGGGTCCTTAAAGGTTCCTTACACACATATAAAACATAAAAAACATGCTCTGAACCTATCTGTACGTACATATAAGCACCTAGTACAGCCTAACTACATTGTCTCTTTTTAAAACATTAAGCCCTCAGTAAATATGAGATGTATTTAAAATGAGAAACATTAATATTGAAAGTGCCAATGAGGGCATTTTATTTAGGTACCAAAAACTTAAATAGTCAGGAATGAGTTAATGATCTGTCCTGCTGGGGTTTTAACCTTGAGGTTACGGAACAACAGCAGAGATTGGAAAGTGTTAGGCACATTGTCTCCCTTGGATCTGTGTAGTAAAGAAATGGAAAAACAATACTAGGGGAAAAAACATTTTTTCTTTTAAATTCATTTCAAGGCACTTAAATGAATAAGAAACTCTGGAGGCCCTATAATAGTAAAATCATTGGTCTGCTGAAATTGGCAACTACATTTCAGCATCTGCTGACTGAGCTGACACACCCAAGGCATTCAATTATCTCACAACAGCCACACACCCTGTTGTGTTTTGCTTTGCACTTAATGCAGTCGCTTGGTGACATTTAAATGTGGGGTAATTATAAACACTTTTCATACACAACTGTTCCAAAATCGAATTCCTATGCATATTCATGTGGAATTTGGTTTACATACAGAGTCATCACTGGAGTCATTGTGATTAAAAACTATGGTACAGTTATTACACTGATTAGCCTCCATTAGACTCACATCCATTATACAGTAGTTCTTGATCCTTCATAAATATTTTTTCTTCCACATTCTATTTATTTTTCACCATGTTATTTGATAAAACTTATACAAAAAATAGATTTGTGAACTTTTTGGAATAGGAATTTGTTTAATTTATGTTTTTTATATACAATATATGTTTTAACTGTTGCTTCTTTCTGGTTTTCAATTTGATAAAATGTCAGCTCTTAAAGTTTGAAAAAGTAGAGCACCGTGGCTTTTGTCTAAGCTAGAGAATATCACACTTTCAAATTGTTTTTACCTTTAAGCAAAATCGCTGCATATTGAATGGAAAACATTTTTTTTTGTGGAACAGAATGCTTTGCAATTGATGCCAAAAAATAAATCGGTCATATTATTATCTTTTGCTTAAAACTTCTATAAATCAGGAGGCCCTGATGCATAGTTTAATAACACTATGCTGCAACTTTAACAAGGACTACGTTTGTCTTTAAGTCCACATGATAGTGAAAGCTTAATATGAAAAACTTTTGTCTAGCACAAGTGATTTGAAGATGTTTTGCTCCATGCATGTGAACTCAGCAGGTGATTCTTGCCTATCTTTGATGTCAAACAGCACAAAACTTCAGTGAGTAGTAGCTTCAGAAATGCAATAGACATAGCTGAGTCTTCATATGAAGCTCATGCTTGAACTACATCAGAAGAACTGACATCTATTATGGTGAGCAAAGACAAGTGTTTGAAAAGAGATTCAAACAGAAGTGTCAGAATTTACAGTGCATAGTTTTATATAAGTTGATTTTAACCAAGCATATCTCTATGAACTCTGCAGGATAGAAAAGAAATTTCAAAAGGCAGAGAAATTGTTGTCATCTAAGGGCATGGAATGTTTTAATAGCTTAAGGAAGAACATTTCTGAAAGGTTATATGGTGATCCATTTACTTTGACTGAGTAATAAGGCTCATCATTGTCACAGTGAGGTTTTTAACCCTTAGAACAATGAAAATGTTCCAAATGTATTGCCAGAATTAAAAAGCTGAGAGTAATTGGCTCTTTCAGAGATTTTTAGTAATTTCAAATACACGTTTCCCATTAAGATATATGAATAAATAAAATGCACTTTTTCAGTCACCATATGTCTGACCTGGAGACTCTTACTTCAGTCTAGACTAAGACATACCTTAGGATAAGGACTTGCACTTACATATTATCACTTTTAAGGGAAAGAATTTAGACAAGAGTTCCATTAAAGACGATTACTTTAGTTTATTGTCTTTCTTCCATTTATTATTTTTCTCTCCTTCTCCTGAATACATACATCTCCACATGCATTACATGGCACGGGAAAAAAAATCTTTGTAGAAGTGTAGTTTGTTTGAAACAGTGTCGTGCAGGATTACTTACAGTAGTTCTCTGAAACTATCCCCAAGGAGTCCCATGTCACAAAACAATCTAATTGTTCTTTTGGAAATGTCTCTTCTTTTGTAAAAAACAGGAGGGGAATAAAAGGATAATAATAATAATAATAATAATAATAATAATAATAATAATAATAATAATAATAGTAGTAGTAGTAGTAGCAGTAGTAGTAGGCAGTAGTCCAAGGCAGAACTCCTTGGTTGAAACACACAAAGCAACAAAGTAATGAATTTTCTAACTGGTAATCAATAATATGTAGGAATGGGATTTTTCTTTAGGTTTTTTTATTTGCAAGCAAAACACATGAGGAGATAGTTGCTTAATTACTATGAATTAATGTTTATTGACTGATTTTTTAATAATTTCTCTACTTTCTATAGGCACATAAAATCTCTAGCTTTTAGGGAAAAAATTTAAAAGACCAATTAAATTGAGCTTTGTCTTCACTTTGGACTATAAGTCTTTTGAGGCTAATTTGTTTAAGGCTCTGAATTGTGCTGCTGTACTTGATGCCCCTTCAGTCCATGAATGAGCTAATAACTTAATTATAATATAAGTAAGTTAGTCCACACTACATTTACTTGGAAAGTCATTTGAAGGCATCTCACTCTCTATTGAGAGATACTTGAGCTTCCTGCCTGGCAAGCACAATTTAAGAGATTAAGTTTTCTAAGTCTTAATTTTACAACATATATTTTTCTTGTTGTCTTTTCTTTTGGCTTAAGGTACCATAAGGTACACTAAAGAGTTGTGAAACTCTACTGTAACTAAACACCTTTTTTGTCTAGCAGATAAAATTACATAGTAATTAAAAATACTTTGTTTTAGAATAAACCATTAAACACAAATTTGGATCAAAATGCAAATCTGCACTGAGGTATAATATTTTCATATGTTGCTAGATAATCCTCACAATGTTCTATTATTTTAACATATTGAAGTCTGTGTAAAGTGCATCAAGGAGTTTTGAAATGTTTTAGGCCTGTTTGAAGATACGGTAGGTTTTTTTGCAAGATTCCTCCTAGTTGTAACTAGTGTGGATGTGAGACATGAAAGTGTACAGCATCTTTAAAATATGGAAAGATTTTGACAAAGTGAGCCTGACCCCTGAATAGTTTGATTGATAGGGTCCCAAGATAAAGCCCATCACAGAATTTCCTTCCAGGAAAATACAAGCAAAAAAACCTTTCAATGACTTAATAGGGAAATTTTGCAAAATAGCACCAAGAAAGAAAAAAATTACACAGATGTCATATACAGCTCCAGTGCTACGTGCAGTCTTAGTTCTGGCTTAAGGGATTCAGGCTTGAGGAGTAGTAAATTGTTTCTAAGCTTAGGTAGTAATAAGAGTGTGTCTATGACAAGATTTTCTGGCTTTGTTCCTTAATTGAAAAGCAAAGAGAGGAAAGTGTTGTCACACTCTTGCTTTATCTTTGTTCTAAAACATCACAATATCTTTTTGGCGAATGCCCTCTTCTTAAGAAAAGTAAGGCTGGTTGATTTAAGTTATATAATGTTAAAAGTGTTGGCTGGAAATTCTGTTATGGGATTAACTTTACAGAACTACTGGAAGAAGATTATGACCTTTCTGGATAGCCTCAGCCTGGGTCCAGGAACACGTGGATCTCTGCCGTCCTTATTCCCAGGCTGGAAGACATTTCCTGTATCCCTGCGAGGGCTCCTGACCACCAGCCTAAAAGATACCTTTGGAAAGGCTAGCCTTCAACTTTCTTTGACAAATATTTCCTGTTATATGGAAGAGTGAAGAGACTCATTTACTTCATGTACACACATTTGTAAATGGAGTGCACAGAGAAAGAGGGACTGCCCTAGCACTGTTTTAGTGCCCTTTCCTGTGCCTTTGAGCATCTGAAATAGACTAAATGTAATGTACCTGTTTAATAGTTTTCCTTTATAAACCAGAACAGCACAGTAGAAAATGAGTGCAATGTAGTTGATAGCCTTACTGACTCCGTTAATGAGAGAGACACTTTATTTCTAGCAGAAGTTATTTGGGAATTTTCTAGGCTACCAAAAATTCAATAGATGATGGATAATCACCAGGTTTGTCCTTATGGGTATAATGTCTATTCTTTCCATAAATGGTCTCTTAGCTGGAAACCTTGCCATAAAAGTCCCCAGGAAAAAGTTCCCCCTCTTGGTCTTGAAATACTGGTCTACTGGTTTTCTGAAGTTTTCTGGAATTATGAGGGTATTATCTGACCTACTCATTGATGTCTTGGAGATCCCTGGATGACCAAACACCTTTCAAGAGGACACTGTTCTTCACTTTAGGAGGTACATAACTAGACAGTACATCATTAACTGAATCCAGGTCAGCGTCCTGGATTCAGGTGAACAAAGATATTCAAAAACCTCCTATTACAGGAATGTCATGACTAAAAGTTATGTATCTTAAAATGAAGTATTCACATTTCACTATTAGGCTTTTTCCTTTTTAGTAGACTCCATCTTCAAGTTCTATTAAAAATGGTAACATGCTTTAAATGTCTATTAGTGTATGTCTAATTATAATGGATGGCCTATAAAAATCCTTCCAACAGGCACATGAATAGTAAAACAATTATGCTCAGTAAAATTACAACGAATACTAAGTAAATTAATAACAAAATGAATCTTAGAAACAAAATTGCAAACAAGGATGTTCATTTTAATCTACTCTGGACCAAAAAACTAAAAATGTCTGGAGTAATTTTTCATAAAATCAATGGGAAATTTTGCTTTAAAATGATGATAAAAGCTGGGTCATAATAATTTCAATTGCTTGTGCGAACACTTTAAACTGGAAACCATGAAAACTTTTGTTTTTAGAGGGAAAGAAGTTAAAAGGTCAGAACATGGGGATGACTGTAGGAGATATGTTTTGTCTAGCTGCATGTCCAACAATGGCTCTCTTGAAGATTGTATTTTGAGCAGAGAGACATTCAAAATGTGATGAAAAAACATATTGCATGAAACATTAACTTAGCAATAAATAAAAGAGCTATTACTAACAAAACTTTGAAAAGTAAAAATGGAAATGAATTTATGAATAAACATAGGAAATTAATGGGAAGTTATTTCTGGTTGTTGGGGGTTCAGGGTTGTTGGGTTTTTGGTTTTTTTTAATAGAGTTCGGTACTCTAGAGGTCCTTGACACGGATATCTGCAACACCAAGAATAGTTTATATAGTTGATATTCCCTATGTAATCGGTGTAAAGAAATACTAGTTTTAGAGTATTACTAATCTTCTCTCAAGACAGTTAAGAGATATAAATCAAATGAATCACTCTCTAGATTATCTATTTCTCTCCATGAGCATACAGGGACTTCAGTTGCTCAAGTGGAGAACTCAGAGTAAATGACATGAATCCCACTCTCTAGGAAACAAAATTTGCATGAGTGTTATATGTGATGCTTTTGGCATAGTCTTGTTAATTCTGACCTAAGAAGAATTTCTAGGAGAGCAGTGAGTCTTCCTGGACCTTGGCTGAGGATTCAATGGCAAGACCATGGGAAAGGAGCCTGATTGCAGGGGTAAGACTCTTGTCTTATGAGGGTACGTCCTTTTGGAGAGAATTTTTGTGAGCCTTCTGGGGTAAGAGGCAGTTGATTGTTGTCTTTCCTGAAACCAAACTATTTGAGCCAACCATACATGAAATGTAGTGGGACAAGAGTTGCAATTTTAGTCTACATATTTCAGCCTGTTTTGTTGTGTTTTCTGCTAGACATCAACTGTCTAAACACAGTTGAATTATTTGCATAGAAATACCTACTGAAATTTTAGGATATTATTATTATTATTATTATGTCATCATTCAGTACAAAACACTATGAATCTCTCTTTTAAGAATAACCATCTAAAACTTAGGCATCTAGTCTGCTAGGCTTAAATGTCAGCAGATATATCATAAGATAGATATTTTGATAGGTGTAAGGACTTGCTTTCCTAATGTGCCTGTCTCTCACCCAACAAAAATTCTGTAGGAGTTTCATATCAAAATCTAGTATAGTATTAGATGAATAATTTCTAGCTGCAATTAAATGAGAGGAATGTATGTTTCAAGGAACTTAATGAAAGCTAAGGTTGCAAAGGAAATTTTTTATGGGTATTTATTGTATTCTTCAGTCTTCTCCCCCTGGATCTCAACGCTTGCATAAATTTGGGATGATTGTTCCCAAAAGGTTGATATTGGGATGTGATATGAAGGACTCCATTAATTTTGTATTTACTGAAATTTTTCTGTTATTAAGAATTTTTAGTGATTAATAGTAACATTATTGTTAACTATGTCTTTGTTATTTTTTAATATTGAGAAGAAATTAATAATAATTATGACCATCTTATCAATTACTTATTAAAAATAAGTAAGACCGTCATTATTGGCAGTTTTAAAGCAAATTTAGGTATTTAGAACATTGGTCCTTTTTTAAAGGATCTGTAAATATTACAAATGATCAAATATGTATTTAGTAAAAGAAATCACTTTTTCTGAAGAAACACGGCTAACCTAAGCAGTGAGCCAAACAACAGATTAAAAACTGAACTGGGTTTTATCTTTATGCACATTGTTGAATTTTGTCTATGGCTTTTTAGTAATTGGGGGGTGTTTGATTAATTATGAAATCAGAATATTTATTTAGATATACTATATATAACAGAAATAAAACAAGAAGCTGATTTGCATGCACAAATGCCAATTTTCAGACTTAAATATGCAATTTCAGTTTTTCTTAATATTTAAGTAACTGTATATTTTTATGAATAACATGTCCACAACACTTATCAGTTAAAGACAGTGCTTGTTTCAGTAAAGACTGTTAACATTCATCCAAACCCAATATGTTTTCTTTTCAGTAGTTACACAGCATTGTGTCAGAATTTTAAAATTTTCTTTTAACGTAGTAGGAGTTATTTCACAGCTAAAATTCTCTATATCAAATGTTTGGCCAAGACAATTTTTACCATTATGTTTTAAGCAATTGGAAATTGAAGTTTACAATGGAAGTTTCACTACTGACTTAGTGACAGAAACATGAAGAAGTTATTATAATTTAACATGTAGAATGAACCTCTATATATCTGTGGCAAATACAGACTTTTCTGCCTCAAGGGTTTGGCATTTTTAGATAAAAAAGAATCAATGTCATTATACACAGTCTCTCTAGAGCATCATAATTATTCTGCATGCATACAATATTTATTTAAAACTTAAAATTAAACTTCAAGAGGTGGTCATTTGAAAGCTGGCAGTCAGTGAACAGATTCTGTCTTCATAAAAAAGAGAATATTTCTTCTAAAAGTTAAGAAGTAGATCAAAACGGTCTTTCCAGTAACTGACACTTTAGTCATACAGATGCTTTTTATGTGTCAGATTTATTAATAAAGAAGGTCCATGGGAATGAACAGAAGAAAATCTTGAGGATGTGACTGTCAGTTTTTGATATGTCAGGTATAATTTTGTAACTGTGATTTTTGGATAGCAGTACACACACAGCATTGTACTGATGTTTGTGTACTTCTTTGTACTATTTCATTTGCGATGACTGAGAAAGAAGATGAGGCGGAGATGTTTTGATACAGGATTGAAACTTGAAACTGCAGTCCTTCAATTTGAACAGCATTCCTTTTTCATCTTTCTTTTCATGTTACCTTTTTAACTTTTGCTACTGATGTAAAGAAAAAAAGAAAATTTGAAAAGATGCCAGGTGTTGGTTCTTATCTAGGTGAAAGATCACAGAAATTGAGAAAAAAGTATAGTTTTATTTTGTCATCATAGCAGTATTATGAGACAGATCAAATAGTTGTCAACAACAAGTGTTTGTCCTCCAAAAGCCAACACAGAATAATTTAAACCGTGATATCCCTTCCTAATGCTCACAGAAAATATGCACATTATTACAACTAGCTATAAGTGTAGTATGTTGGTGTTGTTATTCTGCAAATAATAGCATCTTCTTTGGCTACTCTTTGTGTACATTGGAGGTATTTTTAACTTACCAATGTGCATATGGGAAAGAACTGCAAAAGAATATCACAGTGCACCACCTGAAGAAAAGGAATGGTCTTTTCCCCTTTCTTATGTTATTCATCTTCTAGAGCACGTTATATTAGAAGGAAGAAGTGAAAAGTCCTTATTTTTCAACAAATTTCTGTCAGTTGGAAGCTTGATTTATTTTGATTGGAAAAGCACTTGTAAACAATCCTTTCATTGGTGGATTTATTAATACACATCAAGGATGGTGTTTCAGTGTTGAGCAGCACTACTCAGGACTCTGAAGTCAGGCATCTGCTTAAGGGTTTTATTGTTTCAACTCATAAACAGAAGCAAGGGCTAGCACTGCAGGAATTCTAGTGACCTGAAACCTGCTCCTTCATCTGTAAGCAAGAACAGCATGAGAACAAGAAAAGTTCCTCTCATTACCCAATAGGTTACCATAATTAATGTTTGAATGCAGTGAAACTGTTCACTGTCATGCATCAAAACTGCTACTTCTGTTCATATTCCTTATGATTTAATTCTTAATATTCTCATGCACCTTGTACAGAAGTTATCTCTTGTTTAGTTTATGAGAATTTCTTTTCAGAAAAATATGATAAATGCATTTTAGAGATTATATTTTTCCCAATTTTGTAGGTTCTTAAAGTTCTTCCTGCTTAACCCTTAAACTGTTCAGGGTTCTCCATGTGGTGCTGCTTCAAACACATCTACTTTTGTAAACATCACTCAGAGCTCAGCTGCCCTGTATACTTAAGAAAAGTCAAAGTTCATTTGTTCATTTTTTCCTTCCTTCCTTTTTTGTGAGATACAGCAGTCTATTAATTCACTTCAGTCTTCTAACATACAAGGTATCGGTTCCTTTCATCTGGCTCTACAGCCAAACAAAGATAAACACAGAGGGTGTCTTGGAAATTTCTTAAAATTGCACCAGGCTACTGTCATGTCTCCTCAGAATCATTTGTTTTTATAGGACTTGAACGCACAAAATACTGAAAATTAAGCTTGGATACAGAAAACATTTTTCTGTACAAAACCTGAGGTGATAGAGTCTGATCAGTCAAAGTGACTACGAGGGGCATCATGAGCTCCCTACACAGCCTACAGAACTGATACAATGGATATTAAATAATGGGATTGAGCAGCACTTACAAATTTGCTACACTTATAATCATTTAAAAAGAAGCCACTCAGCCTTTGCGTATGTGCACGCTTTCCCCAGGCTCAATTCTTCAATCCTTCAATTCTTCCCTCTGGACCTATGGGTAGAGCTTGCCATTCACCAGGGAAATCATCTGAGCCAGCTGCTCTTTTCCATGGCTCCCTGAAGAATGCATGGCCGATCGAAGCTGCTCAGCACTCCACGCTCTTCCTCTGACGAAAGCTCTTATTCATCCTTGAATGCCTGCTTCTCATTTTTAGGAGCCCAAATGCCTTTTCCACTTTAGCCCTGACTCAGTTTCAAGATTATTTAGTCTTGGCAGTCGTGTAGATGGGTGAGTAAGTAAGTGCCCAATTTGTGTTGTCACACGCAAAATGTTTGAGTTTCTTTTGGCTCTGTGGAAAGCTAAGTCCCATCAGTTTTGGCTCTCTACTTGTTCCCCCTTCCTTCAGCTGCTTAAAAATTTTCCTGGCTATCCATCCCATTTTGACTTCAGCTTCCCAGGCTGCCAGGGAGGGGAGGCTTTAGGCTATACTCGTCCTTTTACTCGGCGTGGGGACTCACATTAAATGAGGGTACCTGAAGCCGCAGTTTCTCCTGGCAGATCAGTAACACACTGACAGTGAGTAGTAGCTCTCCTGCTCTTTAGATGCATAAAGGGTGATTACAGGGACTGCACAACACACCCCCCAACAACACCTGTTTGCAGGAAGGAATGTTTAGAGGGTAAGAAGACAATAAAGCTGAAGGAGAAGGAAAATCTTCATGGATCCAGCTGGGTGTTAGGTCATGGAAGGTGGTCACCTGAAGTTTACCTCCCTGAACATTTCCTGTACAAATAAACATAATTGAAAATGAGAAAATCAAAGCAAACTCTGGGCTGAAAAATGACAAAAATATCTTGAAATGATTTTCAAACTCTTTTGGGTGATTTAGGAAACACGAATTTCCTACCTGGGAGGTAGTCTGACCTACTCCTTGAATAAAACCAGAACTGCTTGCTCTAATTGCAACGTTGTCTTTGGAATATCTGTGTCTGTGTGTCAGGGGAGTGTGTGTGTGTGTGTGTATCTGCAATCTTCCTGGCTTTGCCTTGCTGACATCCCTGCCAGTCAGCAGCTGCACATAGCAGCCAGCCCTCTTTTGTGCCAATCTGGTGGTGAGTGGTGCAGAAACATTTTAATTAATGTTGAACTTCTTAAAGTTGAAGTGAAAACAATTACAGCTCAATTTTACTTTGCCTCCTCACTTTTATCACTTATTCTCTTTCTCCTCCCTCTCCATTAGAGAGTTCATTTCACAGACTATGAATTATAATCTAATTATTATATTTTTAAAAGGCAGACAAGGCATTGTTTCTTCACCTTTCAGTTAAAAAGCTCTGAAATAACAAAGGAAAAGCTCCTTCCTTCTTGAGTGCTAGGAGCAGAGAGTCACAGACATCTCATTCTTCCCCATCTGTGACTTTTTTTTTTTGTTTCTTTTTTGTACAGAAGGGATCACATCTTTCCCTTAACAACTGTTTGCACACCAGACTCAGAGAAAGTTCACAGTACACATCACATGTACATTGGATATGTAAGTGAAGTGATCTGTAGCACAGCTAATTAGACCTAAATTCTTGATTTACTATTTATAAAACAAAATTGATTATTACTTCATCAACAACATTTAAAGCATCATTAAGAGAGGTCTGCTCCAGCAGCCTCAGGTTAAATTTTTTAACAAGCACTTTAGTTGCTAATCTGTGTTATTGCCAACATATGTAAACTTCCTAATGCTAATTGCATTCAGCTGTGAATCAAACAATGTCTAATTCTCTTCAGGATTAATTATGCACATGTGCTGCCTGCATTCCTAAACATGGTTCTCATAAATAATAAGAGATATATCTAGGCAGATGGGATTTTTCCAACTAAATGATCTGTTTATCATGAATAAAACAATTGACATAAACTGGATTTCTAATGCAAAGTCACCACAACATTCGCATGTTTTTTAATCATAAATAATTGCTGCGACAGTTGTTTGTGTGAACATGTTTTTGTACAGCCAAGCACTAAGAAGCATGTCCTTCAGTAAGCACTCTTACCTTTGTGAGCACCTTTCTTTCTTCTTTCTTTTTCATCTTTTGATTTGAAGGTGCATAGCAGAATGGTTTGTATCATGTGTTTGATGAATGCTCCACTAAATGCACAGGTTCTGTAAGCCCCAGGGAAATCTGGTTTAAGTACAGCGCAGGAAAAATTGCTAAATTATTATGTATTCTGCTTGTTTCAGGAAGAAGCAATGAGTTTCTGGCATCCAGAGCCAACCTTGGCAGTATCTCTCTTTAGAATTTCTTTTCTATTAGTCTAAAATGACTGATAATTAACTGAATTTGTAAAATTAACTTGAAAAATAACTTCCAATGCTGAGTACATGGCAAGTAGAAATAACAATTTTAAAATTACGTTTGACAGCAACAGAAGAAATTTTCCTCTAAAAAGGGGAGACAAGGTTTTCCTATCATTTCTTTTAATGAAGATATCTTCTTTTAAATAGAATTTAAAATCTAGCTGCAGCAAGCAGCTCTACAGTGTTTCTCTTCTCATATGACACAGATGTCTTGGTTTCCAGAGAAAAGGACTTACATGGGAAATGCATCAGAATAGCAAGAATTTGATACTAGTAGAGGCTTATAAAATTATACTGTTCAACTGTATGTTTTTACAGCCATTATTGCTGGTCTTACTGTGGAATGTTTTAATTAGCCCTTATGGTTTGGACTGATTTGAGTTTTATATTGAGTCAGTTTTTTCTATTTCTTTTTTTCTCCTAAAACAAAAGTTGAAATACCATGGTATTAAAGAAAGGTAATAGACTAATAGCTTGAGTGCCTGAAATCTTTCAGTTTCACAATAGGTGGGACACACTTAACCCCTGGAAATACGCTCTTCTTTTTCTGGTGCCAGTTGTTGATGTGAGGAAGTGGTTGAGCACCTGTGCCTCATTTAGCTCATCATTTCTCAGTAGAGTCTGGTAAGAGAGGTTATCAATTGGTATAATGGTTTTCATAATAAGAACACCTGTCCTCTAGTTCTATACCTAGATCATCAGCTAATTTCATAAGGCCATCAAAAACTCGGTTGGTTATCAGTGATGACCTTTGCTGAATTTCAGCTGGTGACATTGAGATGAAAAGCTATGCTTTCTATTACTAGCTGGTGACTCAGCCTGCCCTTGGCTCAGTTTGGGCAAGATAAAACTTGATGAAGCTATGGCTTATCTGTGTTAAAGTGAGATCCTAACGTGACAAAATGCTTGATAATCTGGAAAACACATTTTAAATAGCTTGAACAGCTTTATTACAAAAGGAGACATTTTCTGGTCTTTGAAATCAGATAATTCATTATAATAGCATGTAGCTGAAAGAATAAAAGCAACTGAAGAGCTGAGAGAACTGAAGCATCCAACTGTTTCCCAGCAGTGACGATTGCAGAAAAGTTTCACAGTGTAAGGTGCTGTTCCAGAGTGTGAGAGACAAGAGCCAGTGGGCAGAAAGCCATCAGTGGGTGGGAGTACAATTTTCAGGGTAGTTATTTCTTATTTGTTTGTATTTTTATACAAAGCCTAGGAGCTGTGCTCATTTAGCTTATTTGAAAACAGCTCAGATGCTAATTTACAAAAGAAAAATGTCTTTCAAGAGTTGAAAGAAGTCCCAAGCTTGTGTTTAAATGAAGTTTGAACTTTCAAGTAAAGGTGAATTTTGCTTGCATTTCTGAATTTTAAAAATTTACTAAATTACTTTGCCATTAAAAAAAACAGATAGTACATCTGAAAGGTCTTGGATCCCTGAAGATATTTGAGTTTTTGGATCTCATTTCCACTGGACTGCTTCTCAGCTGGAGTCCCCTTACAGGCAGACTGGCTACAGTCACTTATTTTATTTTGGATATGGAAATTTGGCTCTAGGCAGCATGAGTGACGTATTTTTACTGAGCAAAGGTGATATACAGAGAAGAGCTAAAGTGTTGTGTGGGGGAAAGTACTGCCTTGGTTTTCTATCAATAGTAGGACCTACCTACCTTTTCCTATTCAACTCCATCATAAAGACCTAAATTAAAATTAACTGTTAGCAAAATAATGTAGTCCCTGACAAAAGAAACAAAAACCAAACCATAAAAAACCCACTCTACTGGCACTTTTGCTAGTTTTACTCACCTACAAAATGAAATAATTTAACTGAAATTGTTTATCTATATCCTGAAGTGTGAATGTTTATCAGTTTCAAAAAGGGATTGTTGACATCATGTAGTCATTTCGGAAAATATAAACTGGACTCCTCTAGGATGGAACTAAACTCAATTGTGTTCTCCAAAATCAGACTGAAAGTACAATTACTGCAGACACATGCTGAACCCTTGAGCTACACAAGCACTGGTCTAAATTAACTTCTCTAATTGAAATATTTGCAGTGTGGATGCAAGGCCTTCTACATCAGCTGTTTTGTTTTGCAGACCTACTGCAAAGCTGCACTGCTAATCCATACACAGCCCTGAAGGCCAAGGGGCCAAGGAGTATACCATTCAGAAAATGCTGAACTTCTCTGAAAGTCTTTATGCAAGGGGGAGAAAGGCAGTTCACAGACTGGGATTCCACCCAGTGTGGTTAAATGTATCTTTAAGATAATTCAACAAGTCCTTTTGAAGACAGGTAGCATCATGGGCAAAATAGACCTTGACACATTTTTATTTGTCTGAAAGAAGCTCTAGAGGATAATTTCATTGTTAATTTAGCACAGAAATATAAAATGGTCACATGACTACAAACGAAAAATGAAGGTACCTTAAAAAAATTAGGAAGTCATTCTCTTAGAGTGTGTTTGTGCATGTAGGAACAAACAGGACAAAACAGGACAAGGGAGAGAGTGCAGGCTCTGCATGGGTGGTCTTGGACCCTGTTTGACCCACGGGTTTTCAGGCTACGCTCCCTGGAGCTGCCTGGATGAGGCTTGGCCACAGCCCTGGGCAGTGTCCGTGAGAAGGTGCCAGGATGGGCTCTCTCCATTTTCCAAAGTCCTCCCCCTCTGCTGCAGCTGGCTTTTGTGTCCTCCCAACACTCCTATGTGCCTTTGTGCTGCTTTCCACAGCGTGGAGGGGCATGGGCTGCAGCACACTGCGCAACAGGTTTCAGATTATACAAGCTTCAACTCCATGTTAGGGCCATAAAAGCAATACATGAAGCCTGGTGGAGGCACAGGCCGATTTCACCTTCACGGTGATTCCACTTGGTATTTTGTCCATGGTTTCATTCAATCCAAATGTCTCCTTCATTAAAAAGTGCAGAGCCACAAATAAACCTTAGAGAAGAAAGAGAAAGAATTTCAAGCCTTAGGTATATTACATAATAGTTCTCCTAGAAAGGTATTTTCCCATTTTAGTGTCTCCATTTCATTGTTATTTTTATCAATTATAAATACATTATTGTCTGATGTGGCTTTTATTTCCTCACAAATGAATAAAAGACATTGTGTTCAAAAAATAATCTCTACACAGAGCAAGAGGAGCTTGAATTAAAAGGGAATGTTTTCTGAATCAATGAGGAAAGAAGAGCATCTCTTTCTGGATTTTATTTTGCCTCCTCACATTAAAACATGTTTTGAAGGACCTAGTGGGGTGCTGAAAGCTGGAGAATTTTTATCAAGATGTTTTGTTTGTGCAGTGCTGGTGTTTCTTAACTATGTGCACAAGATAAAAGACTGTAATATGCCTCCTAGTAAAACCTTTGACCTTTAGTAATTTTGTTAGTCACTGCTGGCAAAACAAGTGGAAATGCTTGGCACATAGCCTTACTCCTCATCAATACCAGATTCTGCAGCCATTTTTGCATAAAGTCAGGGTATCATCCTAGACCACTTCCACAGACTCTACTTAACTAACTATAATTTATTTTAATTAAGATAAAAGAAATAACGAAAAGGTGTTGTAAGCTATTTTTCTATGTTCTATTCTTTAAAAATTAGCCATTTTCAGTTAAGGATTAATTTTATCACTCTCCCACATCCATTTTTTCTCATATGTAGGGAAAGTACTCAAGCACCAATTTTTTACACAGATTTATGCCTTACCAGCAGGCTGTATTAAGTTATACTTTGTGGGTGTAACTTCTGACCCCAAGTTAAAAATTGGGGGTTTTATGTGAAGAATATCTCCCAGCTTCTAACAGAACTTGAATCTAACAGTGCTTCCATGCTTTATCCGTTTAAATACCAAATGTAGTCCTGTATTAGAATGTGTTTTTATGCAAGAGATGAGTAGCTTTCAAGAAGAGCATCGCTGCCATCCGTCACACTCCGGGCTGCTCTGCAGACATGCTGAAGCACACTACATTTGCAAGTCCTCAGTGACATTCTCTCAATTGCTTCTGTGAAACTGTTTGGAGGATACACCTAAACTGATTAGGTCACCATTATGGACATTAACATACTCAAGTGTTTGAAAAGGGCAATAGCAGGGGCCCTTTGGAGGCTAATGACAAAGGCATATTAGAAAGGATAAACTTGCTTGGGGTTTTTCTCCGTCTTTTTGTTCATTTTTTGAAGGGGAATGGGGATTGGTACAGTTAAAGTGTTTCTAAAAGTTGATTTTCCATTTGAAGCAGCTTTTTTGGGGGGGATTTTTTATGAGTCTTGTTTAGATGTTTACTGATCAGACAAAGAAAAGCACATACATGTGTAATTTTGAGGGTAGAGAGAGGGTCACTGATGAATGCATTGCTATGGCAGTATTATCACTTGCAAGGATGGAAAAGGTGTGTTTCACTCTACCCCCTGCTCCTTTATTTAATTGCAATTGCATCTAACAATCTATTGGGTTTTCATTAAAAATACCAAACTAATGGACAAAATTATTTATTTTGAATTAGCATAATCTCTGCTTACTGTAAGTGCTAATAATTATTAGGATTTTTTCATTGGGTACTATAGCAAAACAGTTTTTTGGGAAGTGTAGTAAATGGCTGCTCTATTGAGATTATGGAGGGTTCCGGTTACCTGGTTACTAACTGTAAGGAGATGCCACTAAAACTAATCTAAAGTCCCATCTGCAAATATCAACATTTTATTTGCTCTTCATCAGAAGCTGGTTGCTATTGGAAAAGCTGATGGTCCAGCTGCCAGTCCAAATTGATAGAATAATGCACATGTGAACTTCCTAAAGAGGGCTTTGTCTGGGGTTAAGTGTTTGCTGGACTCAGGGAACATGAGTCAAACAATTTCTGTTACTGCTACTAAGTGGTAGAGAATATTAGGTAAAAAAAGACTACAGAGAGACTTGGGTGGGTAAAGACTGAATGGTTATGGAGGACAGAAGAAGAAAATCATGAAACCATTTTTAGAAAAATGACTGAAGGTTTTCAGGAGAAGGTCAATATCTGAACAGCAGTAGCTAAGTATTTTTTGTAGATGGATATCCAGATACTGAGGTTTGTCCCTAAGCTCAATGCTTAGTAAGTGCATTGCTCCATTCATGGTCTGTATAACTTCTGTATTTCAATAGTCATATTCACGGAATCATATTGCAATTTATAGCACAGATAAAGTTATGTGGCAAAAACTACCCCTACTCCTATGGCTGACATCTTAATTACTCTAAATAGAACATGGCTAGATAGGGCTTTTAAACTGGGCTGGAAATGAGATGGACATGCAAGCTGGAGCCTGTGATTAAGAAAGATCAGTGTCAGGATTGGAAAGGAATCTTAATGCCAGGGTCTACTTAGAAAATACCTTACATGGAAGTTGAGAGGAAAGCCCGGAAGACAAGGGATCTGTATATTCAAAGCCTAAGAGGCAAGGCAGAAGGTTCTGCCTAACAGGTTCAGACAAAGGTAGGGTTAAAGAGATTGCAAGTGTGAGGTGAGGGAACAGAAACAGGAACAGGCTGCGCAGGCTAGGTGGGGACAAATATTTGGGCAAGTAAAATGGAAAATGTACTAAGAACTACAGACCAGATTGCAGCAGGTAGGAGCCAGAGTTAGGAATCAAGAAGCAGAATAAGACTCAGAGGCAAACTACAAGTTTTTGGGAGTGTTTTCTATAGGCCTCTGAATCCATTCAGAGGCTTTATTTTGGTCAGGATTAAAATAAAGGTGCTGCCTGTGAGGTAGCTACCTTGATCCCCCTTCTAACCAGCAGGGAAAAATATGCACCTGATGGATGCAATTCATCTCTTCCTAAAGCAGATGTTTAAAATAAGACTGATGAATTGCACCCTAGAAGTGTCTATTTCTCTCCATTAATTATGAACAGGGGCTATAGTAAGTAGCTGAGACACATGCTTTTTTTATAAATGTTGTATGTCTAATGTTGGATGAGATGAGTCCTACAGCCTCAGGTGTCCCAGTCATTCCACTGAACTGCAGCTTTGCCCTATTCAGTTAAGGCCCTGATCCATCAAGCAATTAAATATGTACGTAGGTTTTTGAGAATGAATGTGATTAAATGTTCTGGGGAATTGTAGGCAGATGAGCAACTGCTTCAGCGTGGGAAACGTGGATCATGAATTAACAACTTAGTCTTCCAGGAGTCTGCCACTGCTTTTGTAAAATTCTCTGTCTCCTCTGTACTTGAAGCTGCATTCTATCCCTAATGAAACACATCGCCCATGCTATCCATATGCTAAGTGCAAGCACAGACTTGGTTTCCTGATAGCAATTCTGCAAATCAGTCATCCACATATTTGGAAAAGTAGTCACCAGAGGGCTGAAAGAGTAGCCAAGTAAAATTAATCTCTGAATATTCAGATGAATTTTCAGGTGTGCTTTATGAATTCTCCCTGGTTATATCAGAAAGTGGGAGGTGATATAGTTTAACCAAAGTTTTAGACTGCACAAGATCTATGGTTGATGGTACGTGGCTCAAAATGGGAGCTCCTTATCATGTAGGGCAGCTGTCACAAAGAAGGAAGGAATACAGAAATGGGATTGAAAACATGATATCCAAATATTTCTGTTGTAGAAATTCATCAGATTTTCATAGTGGATTGATGTTGAATTCAATATTGAATTCAGAATTTTGATATGGTCTCCCACCTTTTTATCACAACTGGACATTAGTCTTGATGGGTAGATTATTAGGTGAGCCAAAAGTCAGCTGGATCACTGGTCAGAGGGCAGAGGTCCACCATCCATGCTCTGCCTTGGGTGACTAGTCTCAAGTGAAACTTCCAAGGGGTCTGTCCTCAGACTGACTGTGTTTAATATTTTACCAGTGACTTAGAGGAGAAGACAGAGGCACCCTCAGCTTCTCGGAGCATCATGGCTGCTCATGAGGGCAGAGACACTCTCCAGATGGACTTGCCAAGCTACACAAACGTGCCAAGAGGAATCTCACAGTATTGAACATGGACAAATGCGAAGTTGTGCACTTGTGAGAGGCTGACCCCCTGCAACAGAGCAGGCTGGGCACTGACTGACTGACTGCCTGGGTGCCAGCTCAGCTGGAAAGCCCCTGAGGGTCCTGCTGAACAGTAAACTAGATATCAGTTCCACCTGGCTGTGATGAGAGCCAACAGTGTGCTTGGCTGTAAAAATAGGATTGTAGTTACTAGACCACGGGAAGTGCTTAATCACTTCAGTGTGTTGCTCATTTGAGAGTTTCTGGAGCACTATATCCAGCTGTGGGCCCCTGAGTACAGGAAAGAGATTTGGATCAGCTGGAGCGAGCTCAGCAAAGAGCCATCAAGGTGGCTGAAATCCTGTGAAGGCTGAGGGAGCTGAGCTTCTTCTGCTTGTTCAAGAGATGCTATTCCAGGGGACTTAAGGGACTACAAAGAGTACAGAGGCAGGCTGTTTACTGTAGTGCACCCTGGGAGAATGAGAAACAGTGCACATAAATTGAATCATGAAAGTTTCTGATGTTTGAGCATAATTAAGCACTGGTGCAGTATCACTAAAGTTACAGTAGCTATATTGGAGACTTTCAAGAGTTGACACACTCTTGACCTGTTAAATAGGTCTTAATTCTGTATTATCCCTGCTCTGAGCAGAGAGACAAAAGACCTCCTGGCATCCCTACCAATCCAAGTGATGCTGTAAAAAGGGAGGGTGATCTGATCTGTGTTGATGAATGTGCTGGGCTGGGTATAAGGAAATTATTTTTAAAGAAAAAGGAATTAGGTGTAATACTGTATTAGAGATAGGCCGTAGCCCTTTATCTGGACTATAAACACAAAGCCTGGTATGTCTGGGTTGCAGAAATAGTCTTCACAAGCCTAGGAATGCACCTGAGTGGCTTGAAATTCAGGATCAGGAGAAGACCATAGGTCTCTCCTTGAAGAAGGTTTCTTGCCATTTTTTCCCAGTTTGATATTTCAGAGTCACAGGTGAGACTGTCATTGCTTATTTTAATGCTGATGATGTTCCTTCAAAATATGTTATACATGATAGATAAAGCTTTTAGGGCATATTTTAATATATTGGTAATAGTTAAGCTTATGTAAAAGGCCTAGTGTTGAAGGCTGTCTTTAACTTGGTTTGTCAGACTATAGGTCTCTGTGAAAATTTACTGGAAAATGTAAAAGCACAATTAAACTAATGCTGTGAGCAAAGAAAACAATAATTAATAATTTCACTCTCTATAAATAGTGGGGGGGTTTGGCCCCACACACTTCTGCAGTATTGTGTCCATAGTAACATAATAAACATATACATTTCTTTGAAGTTTTAATACCCTTTTTGAGGCATACAGCACCCTATAAAATTTTATTTATGAGTGGAATATAGCATACAAACAATGAAAAGCTTTCAAAGATAAATTCATTGCAGGTATTAGAATGCACTCATAATTATGCTTTTTACCATTCATTTGAGCTGGCTTGTTATTTGGCACTTTGGGATTTCTGTTCAATTCATGGAAGGTTTTCAACTATATTGGTCCTAGTATGTAACAGTGTTTTTATGTAGACATAGGCACATAATACTTATGAAAATACTGGAATGAAGTACCATGAAAATTAATATTCTGCTTTTTCCCTAAAGACATTTTGAATGAGAGACTTTATGTTATTTTTACAAAAACTTGATATGAACCTATATATATCCTAAATATCACAGTCATTTTATTTGCAGCATGCTTTAGCACAGTGCCAACATCTTACACACCATAGAGTATTTATTTTATGTGAAGTATATTTACGATAATTTACATTTTTAGCAAACCATGTGTATTTGAAATATTCATATTGCAAAAGATCTTATTATGCCAATATACATGGTATAGAGTACTAGATTTTTTCTGTGAAAAAATATAACCTCAGCAAACTTCTGGAAATATTTCCTTTTCTACCCTTGAAATCAGTTTTGTATGATGGATTTTGTTGCCTAAATATGTTTTAAGGGATTTAAAAGTGTTCTGTACAGTCTTAGTTTAATTTCCAGCAAAGCAGATGGTAAGAATTGGACATAGCTGTAGTGCTCATGCTTGGAAAAGCCACAAGTAAGTGCACATTAATTTTACTGGTTTCATTACAGTAGCACATTAAGGGTGTCTCCTGAAATCAGCCCACTTCTGATGGGAAGAATAAGTTCCAACTCAGATTGCTTACAGCACCAGCGAATCAGATTCTGCCTGCTTGGATTCCAGTGTGCATCCCAATGTTTCTTCCCAGTGTTGTGTCTTCATTACAAGCATTGCCAAATAACAAATTGTTTACAGAATATCAGTGAGTGTAGGTAATGCTTTACCTTGTATCTAGTTACTGTACACTTTATGCATTTCTAAACTTCTAGCTCTACAGTGTTCAAGAGGAATTAATAAAACTTCTGAAAGGATCCAGCATTTGGCACATCCAAACATCCTAGAACTGGTGTCACTCCTGAGGACTTGGTGGTGTTTTTCCACAGCACTTGGGAACATGTCATAATACTTTTGGAAAAGTGGAACATCCTTCCACACAATCACAGAACTCACGTAATGGATCCGGGTGGAAGGAACCCCAGTGGATTATCTGGTCCAAGCTCCCTGCTCAAACAGGGCCATCCCAGAGCACAGGGCACAGGATTGTGTTCAGATGGTTCTTGAATATCTCCAGTGAGAGAGACTCCACAGCCTCTCTGGGCAATCTATTCTTTCTTGCTAGCATTGTAAGAATGTGAAATACAGGTTCCCACACTTATAAGTGCAGCAGAAATGAACAGCAGCATCTCAGACTGATGGCAGTTTCTGTTTACAAAGGCTAAAGCAACTAGGATAATGAAATAAACAGGACTCTGGGAATAGATAATATACAAGGAAAATGTAGAAATGCTTCTGCAGTTAGCTGATTTTAATGACTTTCTGATGCTACCCAGATTTTTTTTAATATAAGTTCTTGACTTGGAAAAGTGAAAAATACAGAGTGGGACCTAAAGCACTTGATTCTTAGCACAGAAAACATTTTTTATACTTTGTACTGTGTCCCTAGCAAAGTGACTCCTGGAATGTGCCAAAGTAAAGGAACCAATCATCATCACCACCACCAATAATAATAACAATAACTTTGCATTTATATAATTTAGCAATTATCACCTGGCTTCACATCAGCTATTTGGTCTGTGCTTACGATTATATATAATTGCCTCTTTTTACACATCGGTACATAATTGTGGTGACTTCTTGTAACAGCCTCATAAAACCTGTCTTACACTCAACAGTCCATAAAAAGTTACTGTGTTATGATGGTTTTCTAAAAAGAAAAAATAGTTTACTAAGTTCTAGGAAAGATTTTAGCTTCCTCCAAAATTATATGCCCTCCCATCTTCCCTCTCTGTGATCTCTTGAATGTCAAATTTCAGTTGTTGCTGACTCCATTTCCAAGGTCTCACAACAAGACATAAAAGGAAATTGGCTATTTTTCTACCACTGCTTCCTGGCTTCTTGTTTTTATTACCACCTCTATTAAGAAAATGCTTAAAAATTGATTTTATGTCCATAGTTTCCCATTTCATAGAAGTAATGACCAAAAAACTGGCCATAAGGATATGGAAAAGCAAGAAGCTTTGGTCAGTTTTGTGATTTAAGGTATATATTCTACAAGGGAAACTGCAGAAGGGTCTGTGGAGAAGCAATTTGCTCCTCACTCTCCAAAACATCAGTGTCCTGCTTCTTCTGTCAATAAAGTCTCCCTTGGAAGAAGATTGAGCCAAAGGCAGCTGAAAGGAAAAGCAGTTTTCACAATAGAAAAGCATTTTTCTTTCCTTTTGAAAAGAAAGACAGTGCATAACTTTTCACCCCTTTCATATTGGCATCTGTCTGCATATTCATTGCCTTTTTTTGCAAATGAATGATGCTTCAGCATCAAAAAAAATTGCTCAGTATTTGTTCAGTGCCTTAACAATGCATCAGTTAGTGTTCCTTTGTCTTTAGAAATGTAATTCTACCAAAAGAAATAATGAAAAAGGACTTGACACTGATTCTGTTTGAATAGTGCATATATGTGAATATCAAAATAGTTAAACCAGACAAGTTCATAGAAACTAATCCTTCTTTTTTTTCTCTGAATTTGAGAAATCCCCATAATCTTGTCATTCCTTTAGGGTTTTTCATGCAGATTTTTTATATGTTTCTGTTGGGTGGTTGATTTGGGGGCTTTTGTTTGTTTTTTCCCCAGCACAACATGAATTACATTTTCTATGCTGCCATAAATATGAATGTCATTATTTCTCCTTTTGTAAGGTAACCTTTTGTATTAGGTTTTCATTTTATTGTGTTGGCCAAGTGTCATTTGGAACAAACAGGAAATTTGAGTAGAGATTCAAGTAGTTCCATTCTCTGTTATGTGTCTGGGATGTCTGATTTGTTAATTCAAAGATGACTTCAAAATGAGAGCCATGTGGTGTAGATTACTCTCTCTTTGCTTTTTATGCTGTAGTCATCCAGAAAGAGAAAAACTACCAAAAGTATAGGAAAATTGGAAGTTCATTGATATGATTTCCTTTTCACAATTCCAGCATCACTGGCCTGTGCTATGTTTCCTATCTACAAGCGTTCTTGTTGAGTCCTTTAAAAAAATGGGAGTTTGAAACAGAAGCAAATAATTTCCATATTGTCAACAGACAAAATGAATATTTCCATTAAATTGTATATTTATTTTGGAGCTCAAAAGGGCTTTTATTATGGCTTTTGTTGTTGTTGTTGTTAATCTACTAGAAATAAATTTACTCTAGAACTGTTACATTAGTCTAAGTACTGAACCTCTTAACTCATATTTAATTTGAAAATATCATATATAGTTAATTAAATTTTGAGTTGAGTTCTTTGGAAATAAACTTCTTGTTATTGATGATGTCATTAGTGCCAGGAGATATTCATTTCCTGTGAAGGACTGTAATAACCCACTGGGATTTTTTTTCCTTTTTTCAGTCCCTGCATGATAAATTAATAATTCAGATAATTTGTTTATAAACTAGGCTGTAGGGGGACATTGCTGAACACTACAAATAAGTTGTTGATGTAGTTATAAAATTATTTCCTATGCTATTTATCATTTCTTAAACCAGACACCGTTGATGAATATTCAACATCTGCATACAGCACAGGGAAACCTTTTTAATCAGCACTAATACTGAAGCGTGAATTTTCTAATCAGCATAACTGGTGTGTGGTGCGGGAACCTATAGGGCTGGTGAATTTTTCAGATTAGGGAGTGTTAATGGATGGAGGAAGGACAGGCGCTGACAGCTGGGCATAGCTCTCATTCAGTTTTAGTTCTTCTCTGGCTTTCAGGAATGAAATTAAGCCATTGGGGGGAAAAATTGGTTTGAAAGGCACAGGCTGCCCTTCACAATGGCCCCAGGCTCCCTTTGGGCAGCAGGCTGGTGGCACTGTTTCAATGGGCTTTGACCCAAACAAACCAGCTTCTTTCTCATTCATGGATTTGTAGTTTTACAAGATGGTGTTTTGTGTGGGACAGCTCTTTGTATTTAAATGCATGGCCTGACAATGAAATCCAAGTTGTTTGTGGTTCTCTTGAATTATACCTCATCCTCTCATGTATTTGTTTTCATGGATCATAAATATACATTTAGATTTGATGTAATTTCACACTGCATTTTCTATGTCAGAAATAAGTGCTTATTTTGTCAGGCTAAAAAGTTGCTGATGCTGATGAACTAGGAGATAGTTTGAGGAACCTCTTTCTCTTTTTTTTTTCACCTGAGTTAACTAGATGATGTTAAAGACTGCTTTTTCATTCCTTTTTTTTTTTTTTTTTTTTTCTATGTCCTCTTACCATTTTTCCTTCTTCTGAGTTCAGAAGGTAGCTTCTTTCTCTAGGAAAGACAAGATTTAGGATGCAATAGATGCAAATGCTAAGATTATGTTATCAATGCTAAGATTTTGTTCTGCTGCCTCGTTTCCCATACGGCCTAGGTCTTCCTTGTCTAAACAGTTCAGTGCAGACATAGTACTGTACGTGACACTATCTGCCCCAAACCTTTTCTGGGGATTCCCTCTTCCATACTGGGGGTGTGGAATGGAAAGCCTGTCCATGTTTCAGGAGCTGTTTTCACTATCTACCAAATTTAAGAGGTTTCTGAAAGTGCATCTATGATGGTATTCGACTGTGGGCTGAAGCATGGATATGCTACTAATGCAGCTACTGCCAGCAGTCAGGAAACAGCCTGCAAGAGAGGACTAGGGTAGGGCAAGAAGGAGGGGAAAATTCCTGTATCAGGACTGGGCTACCAGAACCCTTAGAAAACCAGCTTACAAAGAAATGTAACTGTACCAAGATTGATGAACAGTATAGTGTGGTCATCATAACAGAGTCCATCCTTCCATTTATTTTTATTTTTGTGCAGTGGTGAGAGATATCATCTGGAAGACCATAAACTGCACCTGCTGCAAGTCATTCTGAACTCAGGCCAAATTCAGTACAAGCAGGAACAACTCCATTGATGTCACACTTGCTTACACCTCTAGTGAGTTTAATACTGAGTGTATGCATTGACTTGTACTAAATATGTTGCCTCAAATGATTATGCACGAACCCAGTCTATAGCAAACCTCTGAAGCCTCTTCAAGTCAGGTGTTTTATGATAATTTGCATTGCAATTGCTCTCTTCTGTGCTGGTCTGTAGTATCTGAATGCACTCTCAGACTCTTTCTGGTTAATCTGTTTTCATAAGCACTCTACTGGTTCTTCTGTGACTGCAGTTTACTTAGAATAAGCTGCAAAAGCTTCATACTAAACAGCAAAAGTGCCCATGGCAGGATATTTTCAGCATCAAGGAGCTGAGTGTGGGCTGCAGAAACTGCTGGAGAAGCAAATTAAGTACTCAGATGGTTAAAGCAGGTTCATGTGACCATGGCTGCCTGTTGATACTACCTACCTGAAGAGGTTTCAGTTAAACCCAGGTGGGTCCTCAAGAGCAGCAGTCGCTGACAGCAGTGCAGATATTCCAGGAAGGAAGCAAATAAATTCAGTGCTGATGTGGCTAATTTTCAGCAAATCCATCTTCCCTTTTATCAACATGATATATGATATGATCTAGAATGCCATGTTGTTTCATATGTGTTTACATTGTTATGTTGCAGGCCAGCATTCTCTTGACTTCTTTGCCACAGCAGCAACACACTGCTCACACTATTGAGTTTGATGTCCACCTGCATCCCAAGGTCCCTTTTCACAGAGCTGCTCTCCAGCCAGGTAAATCTCAGCCAGTGCTGTACTCCTGGATTATGTTTTCCCATGTGCCTGTTCTTGTTGAACTTCATAAGGTTTTCAATGACTTGAGAATTAAAAAAAACAAATCTTATAAACCACCCCAAACATTTATGACCATCTTTGTAATGTAATGTTTCTTACTGCAGCTGTTGAGGCTTTTGCAATCTCTTTATTTATATTTTTTTCTCTCTAGGAAGTAAAAACACAGGTCCTGACTTGTTTTATACTCAGACAAACATCTGTCATCTTTCAACCAACTGCAAGATTCAAAAATTATAATATTCCACCCAATGTAGTCAGGCCTATACTTTTAATTATTCCTCAGAACGTTGTTATTACACAGTGCTGAGACATTATATTCTGAATTCCCAAGAAATGCAATATAAACTATAAAGCCTTTTCAACACAGTAATCTTCTTGTGATGATCTTCTGTTTTCTAGGTATTTGTCTACCTGGTAAAATCACAATATAGCAAGACAACTGGCGGCTTCTGTTCAGCAGAAGCAGATTATAATGGCAGGTCAAGGCTAACACATACTGCAGAACTTTGTGGCTAAGTTTGTAATTCCTCTTCTGACTTCCCATTTCTAAAAAAATCTCTTAACACAATTATTCCAGAATTCATATTTTCTGCTTACAAAACTACATAATAGGCTAAATAAGAGCTATGTCTACTTTGTGATAATATTTTAAAATATTGTAATCACTCCATACCTGGTATTATTAGACAGTGAAATAGTTTATACTCTCCTCTCATAACTGTTGTAGCCAGCCCCTGCAAATATTCTTTGAGCTGGTATCTTCCCAGCATTTCCTTCATCTACTTTAAACACCTCAAAATAGCTCTGGCCTCTCTCAGTTTCTTTTAGTCCTGTTCTTCTCAAACATTCTTTGCATGTTATGAATTTATCAGTGCAATAGTTTTCTTTTTCCTTTCTTTTTTCTTTTTTTTCACAAGTTATCTTTAATAGTTTGAGAGTCAGATTAAGCTCAGGATTTGCTTTGCAATCAATGAAAAATAGCAGACTGGGTATTGAGGGACAATTGTTCCTCAATAGCCATGAAAAGAGTAATCCATGTTACAAGTCCCAGAATTTGGCTTGCCTATCCTCTCAAAACTGCTGAAGGATAAGGGCACCAGCCAGTTAACAGAGATGTGAATACCAACTACAGCGAATGAAACATACCTCAAAACCTGGCTTTTTCAAATAGCTGGCTGCTACTATCCAATCAGAATACGGAAGACTTTTTGGTATGGAAATGTTTAATAAGCTATAAATTAGTCAGACAACAGTTTTCTTCCTTTCTGACTCCCTCAAACAACCCTTTCAAGGCCTTTCCATATGTTCTTTTTCTCAGTGTATGAGCAGTATGCAGTAAATCTATTTTTCCCCCAGAAATTAGCTGTGTTCACAATTTGGAAATGTTTATAGAAAATTATTATTCAGACACTGATCTATATTGCATTTTGAATGGGGAATGATTTTTTGAGTTAGCATTGTTGCAGTATTTTATGATATAGTTGTTCTGCACTTCTTTCACAGCAAGAATCTAATAATGTAATGTGTGTTCTGAAAAACACATTAAAATGACATTATGTGATCAGGATGCCAATTATAGTATGACTAAAGACTAGCTATCAAGCTACAGAAAGTCAGTAATTATGCTGATATAAACATAATGTTTATATGTATTGAACAGAAAAAAATTAATCCCATTTTATTACTTACATATGATTATTGACAAAACACTTAGGCATACATTTTCAAAGTGTTGTGAGCCTTTTTAGCTGCATGACTCCCATTTAAGTCAATAGGAGTCACATAGTTAAACCCCCATGCAACGTTTTGAAAAACTGCCACAGAGAAACCTCTCTTTTATTGCTTAGCTACACAAACCATTTTATTCTTTAGTAGTTCTTCCACGTGGCATGCCAGTAGTGTTGGCTGTAAGTAGTCCCATTAAAAAACACAAACACCTACAGGCCTCAAAATATGGTGGTCTCTTTACAGGCAGATTGAAAAATAATAACATGATTTGTATTACCTCTGTTGCTACTTTCATCAGTTAAATGCTGGTGTTTAATGCTTTTATTTGTTTATGCCCCACATCATTCCTCCAAGAAGGTGCACTCCAAGTAGCTGCCCCCTTTGGTGGCTCACTCAAGGAGACAAGGTGGGTCAGTGGAAGAACAAAGAATTGAACCAGGCCAGCGCCAGGTCCTTGTTCCCTTGTTCCCTTGTTCCAGCTATGAAATAGTCTCACCACACTAAGAGTCATCATTCAATAGTATATAATGCATATGAAATGCTAACATTAATTGAAAATGGCACCGGAGTGACCTCACTTCAGTCTACTGAGGTCTGATATTGCTTCTTTTCACTCATTAATTCATTAATTAGTTTAAAAGGGCTAATGGAAAAAAATATTCCATTTGCCAGAGTAGATCACTGCTGAATATTTATATAATTTTTTTATTATTCATACGGAATCATAACTGCTTAACGGACAAGTCATTGTGTGGTGTTTTGTTGTTGAGACAAACACAATCCAGAATTTTTAGAGCTCATCAATTTAAAGGATTGATGGTATCTTCTCTAGAATTTGACTTTGCAAGGCTAAAGGAGCTCTAGGAAAAAAATCTTCTGAACAGCTTAGTAGAGTCACAAGTGCTTCACAACTCAAGCACTTCCTTACTGCATTGATGGCCTCAATGCAGACTTTGCAGCAAGAGCAGAGTGGTGTCATATGAAATCTTTATGCTTATTATAGTTCTCTCTTAGGGAAAAGAAGAAATTTGAACATGCTACTTCTTTAAACTAAATGAAAAAGCATTTGAGTAAATTACTCATCATTATTAGTGCCTATGTATAGAAAAAATAATTAATATTTTTATATACATGCTGGAGAAATTGAAGAATTTTAGATGTATCATTAGCTGTGGTATTGAATTCATCAGTTTGAAGCTGTGGATTTACAGAATCTTGTTGAGATATAATATAATATAATATAATATAATATAACATAACATAACATAACATAACATAACATAACATAACATAACATAACATAACATAACATAACATAACATAACATTATATTATATTATATTATATTATATTATATTATATTATATTATATTATATTATATTATACCTTCAATTCTTCTAAACTAAGAGGCACGCAGCTTCTCATAAACTGACTGGCCTATTTATGAACAGAAATGTTAGCCACACACACATTTCCTTAGAATAGAAAGTATAAGTTAGTGCAAAACAAAGGTCATAAAGATTAAGAATATTCATAAAATAAAAATTAGAATTCAATAATTCTAATCCTCTTACCATCCCGAGATATTTCATTTAATAGCAACATTTTTCTTATTTCACTGCAATAGTACTGCCATGCTCTAAGACAGAAATTGTTTTTCCTAGTCGATTGTACCCTTGTGCCTTTGTTGCTTGTATTTCTATCTACATTGAGTGCATTATCCATTGTTAAATGATTGATAAAAATTGTTAAATAAGGCAAACACTATACTCAGTGTAGTGTAATGAGGCCTTTCATAAAGGAGAAATAATTCTCATCATGATATTAAAATTAAATGTAGCATTTTAAAAATTCTTGACATAAATAAAGAAGTTATTTATCTGGACCAATGCTTTTTCTGTAAGCCCAGTGTTCTGTATAAGTCATTGACAAAGAACATATTTTATTCTGCAGAATACCTTCATTTTGTTCTTCTCAAATGCATTTCAAACTTGCAATCATTAACCCTAAGATACTCCACAATTGTATGGCTTTCCTGTGTAGGGCTGTAACAGCTATTGCAGTCATATTTTGCCTACAGTTTTGCATATCCATAAGAATTCCTTTTTCCACATGGAATGCGATAAATGCCCTCACATTTCACTGTGTATGATAAACACACTCTTATTCCTGACTATATTAAAATACTGAATTTAGCAGCTGTCTCTATGCATACAGTTACCCACATGCCCTTCCTCTCCCCTCCAATTCCAATCAAGAATATTCCCAAGCTAAAGGAAACTGAGCTAGCAGCCATAAGGCATGCAGTACCTGTAGCCATCAGCGCACAAGGCAACGATGGAGTCAGTATCACATCCAATTGTCTTTGGTTGCTTTTCCTTATGACAAGCTAGTCATGCAGAGCTGAACCCTTGCAATGAGTTTCCATTAAGCCTCGAAAGCAGACTTTCAGGCTAATATCTGCTTACATGACTACTGCAATTACATAGCCAATACAAGGTCTATCTCGAAACCACTGACTGTTTTTTATTTTAAATACCTGGTTTTGATCTTTTTAATGATGTTGCTTTTCTCTTTTGAAACTGACTTCTCTGTCATCCCTTACTTAGAGTGTGACAGAGCCTTATCTGCCATGTTTTTCACAGAAACTTTCATCTTAGTGTAATTGGCAATGTTTCTTGTTTTTTAAATTATTTTCTCTGTTTTCTATATATTTAGTATTTTTGAAGTTATTAAATATAATCTTTCACATGTTGATGTAAGAGCATGGTGCAGTAGTTATTTTTCTTAGGTGCTACACTATGGAACAGAACTAATCTGTAAAAGTAATGATGTATTATTAAAAATAGCTTTTAAAATATGAAATCATCTTCTACCTTAGTTTTCTTAGATGCTCTTCATGCTATCTGTTCTCCTTCTCAAGGAAGACCCTTAACTGTTTTTTTTGTGTGTGTTGGTTTTATTGTTTGTTTGTTCTTTTCCTTTTGGTAGTTTCTTCTCCTGATCTTTTAATACATAAGAATTCAAATTTGGGATAAATTCTCATTTTCCTTTTAGCCCCTTCTCTCATTTATCTATGATATTGTTTCCTGAGAGAATTTCAATTATATCTAAGGGCAGATGGTTCACAAATTCCTTTTCTTGTGGTTAATTTCCATTCAGTTCTACAGAGGAACCTATGTATTTCACATCTCCTCTTTGTTTCTCTTATATGAAAACAAAATTCAGTGAAAACGAGATATTTAACTGAAAAAATGCCAACAAACTAATTCATTTGCTGTCGAAGACCAATCTGTATTCTCAATGCCCAAACATCCAGGGACACTTAAGGATCATAGTGGTGAGTAGATACTGTAATATGTGCCAACAGGAGCTCATCATGTTAAAAGACAGGGCTCTTTCCTTCTTTTTGTGTGTAAATTACTTGCCTAATCTTATCTAATGGCCTCCAAATCTGTAGTGCCTTTAACTTCACTGCTACTTTGTGAGATGTGCATCCTACAATTCAGCTAAAGTTCAGTGACATTAATTGGTTTAGGAAAGGCCACATAGGAAGATGATGGTAGAGAGAGTGAGTGATCATAAATCCTTTAATTAAGAATGTATAATAACATATATATTCTCTATTTATAATTGCATATACACAGCAGGCCTGCAATCTAATTTTTATTTTTTTTTCTGAGGAGGGTTTTTTATACATCACCAAAAGTAATTTAATACAAGAAGACCTAAGGCAGCAGTAATGTTTAGCTGCTTTTGGGCATATGTAGCAGAAGATGCATGTATTTCCAGGTCTGAAGATTTTGAGCTCAAATTTATAGTGATTTATTAACCTGTATCTCAATGATTAATGAATTTAAGTTCAAATTTTGTGCAGAAAACCAAGTCCTCTAAGTGCCCCTGGTAAGTTTTGTCAGCTGTGTCAGGAAGTTCTCTTCCACACACTCCAGACTGCTTCCTCTCTGCTGTGCTGAATTTCCATTTAGTGAAATGTCAGCTTATAGAACTGCTCATCTGCCTTTCCATGCTGGTTGGGTGGTCTGTAACAGACTCTCACCAGGAGAGCTGCCTGCTCAGCCTTGATCCTCACCCACAGGCACTCACTTTTACCCTCACTCCACTCACCTGGGTCACCCCTCCATATTTCCCGATGGAGTCTCTGTCACAGCGTTCCTGCTGCACACTGGCTTCCTGCTCCTCCTGTTTCTCTCCCATACTGTGAGCACGGGTGTGCATGCACTTCACCTGGGCTATCAATTTCTCCCCAACACCGGCATGACGCCCCCAGGCTCATCTTTAGCAGCTTGGTCTTGTCCCCTTCCTCCTTCAAACCCAATTTAAAGCCCTCTCAATCACCCCTGTCAACTCAAGAACTAGAATGCTCTTCCCCCTTTAGACAGGTGAACCCCATTTGTCTCTAGCAGGCTTGGTGCCACACAAACTGCACCATGACTGAAAAAGCCCAATCCCACAGAGGGCACCAGCCTCCTAGCCATGTTTTGATTGGGTGGGTTCTGCTGTTCTTGGGGGCTAGATGTTTTTCTAGGGGTTTTAGGTTCATTATCTTGAAGAAGACAGAATTGCAAGACTTCTTCCTTCTCTAGGATGAATTCTAGAGTAGTTTTTCTACAATCACAAAACTTTGGTTTAAACATTGGGGTTTGTATTATTTTGAATTAATATTCACTTATTTATTTTTCTGTAAAAAGACTGGTTCCTAGTGTTTGGCAAATATTAAAATACATTGTTAGAACAAGTTTTTTATCTAGTGCTTCTCTTTTCTAGATAGTTAGATATATGAGATATTTGCATATTTATTTGAGTAAATTTACTGCTTATAATGGATTTATGTGAGTTTTAATGGGTATATCTCATGTGTTAGTATATGGTTGTTGCTATATTTTTAGTCTGGTTTAACTGAATAGGTGTAATGTCTTTGTACTTCGTTTCTTCAGAAAAGATTTTTCCTTTAGAGAAGCATAAAATAGTTATTTTTTAATATAAGCAAAACAGATACAATTTTCTTCTGAATAAGAAATGGATAAATTTATCTAATAATTTTTCATTTTATTTTGCTACATTAAACTGCTTGTAGCCCTAAGTCACTAGATCCTTTTTGTCCTGGCACCTTCTGTCATGTTGGAAGAAGCTTTGCCAGGAGAGCTTCACACATTTTAAGAGTACGCAGTGGTCATTTGTTGGTTCATACACACAGGTCACTCCGTGTAGCTAGGCTAAGGTGTAGTAGATTCACTCTTACTTTCCTCAAGATACTTTGTGAGAGCATGGAGGTCAGTCAGGTGGAGGAGCAGAGACCTGCATGCTCTGAGGAAGGAGCTGCTCTTCAGTGTTGCTGACTTCCTGTTATTTACTTTTTGTCTTGGGGTTTTTTACCTTTCCATGTCAGTATTTTTCTTCTTCTGATATCACCATCTCAAGAGTTTCAATTTTGTCTGTGTTTTTACTTTTCTTATCTTTTATGGTTTTAGCTTATAGATTTTTCTCATACCATAAAAAATGCTCTGAGCAAAACTGCGACAAGGTCACAGAGTTGTGCTATATCAGACTAAGCCTTGGATCACAGAGAGTTGAACCTCCACATTGAGGGTTGCAGACTTAGCTAGAGAAGGGCACTGAGCCATCTCTTTTGCTCTCATAATGAGTTTTAGATTTAGTAGATCTCATCTTCCTGAGCCCAGTTTTTAACAATAGAGAAAGAAAACAAATCTTTATAATTTGTCAACTCCCAGGAAATTTCTCACCTTTCCATGAACTAGTAATTGAATCAATTTGACTGAAATGAAGAAAATATTCCTATTGCAGTTGTGAAAGATTCTACTGCTGCCAACAGCTGGTTTTCATTTCAACAGGCTGAATCTAGTTGCTTTCCACCAATTCAGATTTATCCTTCAATACTTCAAATTGGAAAAGTTGTCGTATATGACATGTCCAGTATTGATCAAAATACATTAATGTTTTAATTTGAGAGTCCTATTTCTATTTTAAAATGTAATTTCTTAAAAATTACACATAAGTTTTCTAACCATTTCTTGTAATGCTCCATTATCACACTTTGTTAGCCTTTAAAGCAGAAGGGCATCATTCAAGCTGTCCCTTGAGAATAGTCTGTGGATAGCTGTAGCTCTCTAACTGTGCCTGGCAAAGGTTCCCAAAACCAAGGTCTAGCTGGCCAGGAGCAAAACTGTGCTGAGGCCAGTCAAACAATTTAACAATATGATTATCAAGTTTCAGTGTCCAGGAATGTCAAACTTAATTGTACAACTATTGCCTTATTGGATGAAGTCCTGGAAATGGTGTGGGAAATACAGAGTTTATGAATCCCATAAGGAGTTGGGCAAATGCTGCATGGCACCCAAACCCTGGTATGCCATCTGCCCAGGCAGCAAATGAAAGGACATTTCAAAGGTTTCAAAAATTATTGCTTTATATGTATTCAAGGAAATTTTGGGGTTATGTTCTGGGTGTGCATACATTTATAATAAGATTTTCACTTTCATTCTCAGTTAGTTTGAGCCCTTTAAATGGATTTATACAAATGAGCTTTAACTTGGAGTAAACATCCTTACTGTTCAGCTGATTGTTCAGTGGCCCTTTTCTAGGAATTAGCCCTGTTTTATTCTCCACAGGTATTAATCAAGAGCAGTAGAAGGCTGATTCAGGAATAAATTCATAAATCAAAATATGGTGGAATGGTAACTTCTGGTACTAATAAAATGCAAAGAACAAATAAGTTTTACCTAGAGCACAAGGCAGGCAGGAGACTGCTGACAGTCACCATTCAGCAGAGGCTTTGGGACAGGCTAGATGAGGTCAGGGTGAGTTTTCTTTGGGCTTGATGGTGAATGCATGCAAAATTTCAACAGTAAATGCAGACAATATCTCACTCTCACCTAAGACAAATTATTTAGTCCTCTAGCATTTGAATTGAAATATTTTTTTAAAAAAATATTCATACTTTTATGGCAGTTAGATATTTTCAGAATTTTTATGTAAGCACTGTATACAACCAAAAAATGCCTGACAGTTCAGTGTTGTCTAAGGATCAAATTACAGCAGAATAAACTTCTTAGAAAAGTAAATTCATAAAGAGAAGATATTTTTTGTTCAAGAGCAGCAGTCTCTCTGTCTAGAATTACATGTGTACACGAGATGAGACATATGACAAAACAGCCATCTAAAGAAAGGGTGTACTTAGTACAGAATTCATTGAACGACCTGAAAAATAACACTCTAGACTTGCAAAATACTCAAGTACAGGTTACAGATCTCAAATCTATCAAAACAGACTAGATACACAGCAGAAATGCAGGTTCTGTGTTAGGAGTGTCTAACCTGTGCCACAGTCATCTGTACATTTGAAAGAATAAATTTGTCTTCAGTTGAGAAAGGAGAATGGGATCAGCACAAGTCATCTGATGTGCTTCTCTAACAGCATAACCTATTTCAGAAGAAATTCTGGGATTTCTGCTAATTACACCAACATTCTGCAAACAATCCTATGGCATTTTCATTGTCTTTCCCTCTGTAAGCCTGCTCAGGTACATGGCTCTGAAAATGCCCTCCAGTAGACGTGGGCAGTACTGCAGGGTTTTCATCATCTGACTCCAGCTAAGTAGATCCAAAGTGCTCCTGAATGAGCAAGAGGGACAAGAACCTCCAGACCAAGTAGAGAGCAGGCATTTCTTGAGCTAACAGCAATCAGGTATCCTCACAAAATTCTCATTGCTGTTCACAGACTGAAAACAGCACTCATATGCTTTAAAATGCTCAGAAGTAACACCCTATCCTGAAAGTTTACTCATTTCTCTTTCCATACTATTACTCTCTAGCTAAATAATGACTTTTGTCATTATTTAAAAATTGCATTTATTAAATAGATTGCTAAAAATGATTCAGTCTTATTCCAACTATGGTCATTAGGTACAGACTTTTAAAAACACCTGCCATCTGCCTTTTTCTGGAGGTCCTCACTTAGTATAAATTTCCAGTAAGTATATATAAGCCAAAATACTTGTTTGTTCCTCTGTAATTATCTCATATTTATTCGGGTGGGATCAGCTTAGGTGTGAAACATAACCAGTATCATGCTGTCAGAGATATCTTATTGTTTGAATACATTCTTCATGGGAAAAAATTAAAATTTAAAAGGAAAATATGAAACTTGTAATACAAAAAAAATACAAAATTTTTAATAGAAAAAAATATGAGCCTCTCTGAAATTACTTCTGACAGAAACCTAGAGGGGTTCTTCTGCTGACCTAACCATCCATTTCTGTCAGGACTGGCAGCAACAAATCACCAGCTGTGTTTTGCAAAATATTGTTGTACCAAATTTTTGTTTTATTTCGGTTGTTGAACTGTCACTTATACAAGGTATAACTTGTTCAAGATTCAAGAGCCTACCCATGCAATAAAACATCTGACCAGAGATCCAGGCATGATTTAAAAACCTCAAGTATGCATATTAAGAATGTCTGTAGATGACTTGCTTGGAATACCCTGCAGTTGTGCCCTAAGTGAACGCTGTCTTTTAACCAGTGTCACCTTATTGCTATCAAGAGATTATGCATGATAAATTGAAGAGTGGGAAGAAGGCTGGATGTTGACAGGAGATGGAATACAGTGGCTTTACTTGACTTCAGCCGTACAGATCTCACAATCTAGCAAAGCCATCCACAGCAGAGTCAGTCTGGCAAAGGAACCTGCTGTGTCAACACTGTCAAAACTTTGGCAGATACCAAAAATGTCATCAAAACTAAAAAGATATGGTTTATCATTTCTCCAGTCCTGTTGTCAGATTTCTATAGTTGCATGTTCTTCTTCCAAGACGGATTGCCTTCAGTTTCTAGCATTAGGACCAACAATTTTTTTTAAGATTCTATTAAGAAAACTGTGCTTCTTGCCATAAAATTACACTTGTTTAGGGCAGATTTTATTTAGCACAAGCAGGATTGAATTTGAAATAAAATCCTACAGGTTTCCCACTTGATTTTGATTTAATGGACATCTTTGGAAGAGGACCTCAGGGTAGGCTGGCTCTAGCTATTTGTCTTTATACTAGTAGTTTATATATTTTAAGAAAGTGACAAATGGCAGCTTTAAAAAAACTCATTATGGTAATTGATTATTATAGGAAAACCTTGGAAACCTTATGAAAGAGACATATTCTCAAAGTGTCTTAGCTTTAATCCAGATCTGTAATTAGAAGAATCCATAAACATTTATCACATTCAGAGAGGTTTGGTCAGAAGGTTTAGAATAAACTCTGGAGTCACTTTATCGTTCTGTGTTAAAATCACATACTTTAGCAGTTTTCCCTTACCACAGAGAGATTAATTTGCCCACTGAACAGAGGCCCACACACCCTCAGGCCCCCTCTAGACTAAGTCACACAAGAATTTTCCTGTGCACGAACTCTGGGAAAGGTGGCTGAAATCTTAGACTGATACATTTGTGAGTTTTCTTATCAAGTCGTGTTTTCACTGTAGAATTTGAGTTATCTATTATCCCTCCACTTTTTCTCCTTAGCCTCTCCTTCTATCTGAAACTTATTTGGGTGTCCCAGCAGGAAACTCATTGATGTCATGTTCCTTCCTTGCCTCATCTCCCTTATTTTATCTGTAGCTCATTCTGAACAAGTTTTGAGAGATTCCAGTCCTGGATCCATATGTAAGATGGCTTTTAACTCATATTTAATTCAAGACCTTTTGGTTAAATAACTGATTTATTTTAGCAAGCAAAAAACCCCATTTTATTTATTTACACCTAATGTGGCTAGAAGTTTTTTTTGCTTTCATTAATGAAAAAATGATAAATATCTCAAACATGAAAATTGGGACCAAATTTCGTCCATCGAATGTTGCATCACCAATGACTGGAAGACAGAGGTGACATTTCTGTCTCTTACAGAGACAATAAGCACACAAGAGTCTTACTGAATACAAAAAAATATCTCTTTGATTTCCAGTCCTCAATCATGTACAAACTTGCCAAGTGGTCACTGTCCCTGTATGCAGACAAGTAAATATTCTGCAGTTGATTCTTTAAAAATCTTTTGCTCCTGATTTAGGTTTGTAATATGGGACTCAGTTTTTCACATATATTTAAGGGAGTATACATTTCATGTTTTTTCTAAGAAAGGAAGGAGTGGATGGAGTGCCCAGGATAAACCACAATTGAGCATAAAAGACAGAAAACATTTGCCAAGTGATAATATTACAATGGTACATATACTTCAACAGTTTGCAGTCCAGAAAAGATCTTTTGTAGCCTGGCTTATCAGGCATAACCTACCATGTATGTGGTAGTAAATGTAGTAGTAGTAGTAGTATAGTACTAGTATATAGTAGAAGCAGTACATAGTAGTAGTAGTAGAAATTGTAGTAGTATATAAGTAATGTATAAGCTACACAAGGTATTATTTCTTTTAACCAGATTTTATCATGGTAAACCTCAACATTTATAGAGTTTTCTCTTACAGCACCATATCCTGAAGTAAAAGCACTGTATGAGAATGTCATCTTTCTTTTCTAAAAAGTGATCCTCTAGGTGTGAAAAGATTGACTTTATGTGCTTAGTCATATATAAGACTCAGAAGTGAGAATATAAGTGAAAGAACTATAAAAATATCTTAAAACTTCAATTGTTTTTAACAAAAATAGCAATTTTCAGAAAACATTCATGACATTTTTATGTCCAGAGTTGGCAATGCCACCCATTTATCTTTCTTTAAATATGTTCCATTCCTTCATATAATGTCCTACATATAAATTTATATATGTCTATAACAGGAACAAGCCACAAAATCCGAGAAACAAAATTTTAGAAAGCAAAGATTTTTGACTCCTTTAGGCAGGCATGTAATAAAACCAAGCCCATAACAATTACATTTATTCTTTTCCCAAAGCAAGTTACATCTTTTAAGCATTAAAGTTTTTCTTATTCCAAGTTTGCTTCAGTCTGTAAACCCCTCTTAAAGCATGAAATAAAATCATTGCTCTTTTGGAAAGTATACAGTTTCTTTGTCGAAAGCTGCTTAATTCAAATATTCTGCTCACAAAGATATGTTACTTGGCAGCTTGATGTATATAATAAAAGTGAAAGATATTTGTTAATAGCAGAGAAGAAAAATCATGTTCTTTTTGCTTCCACAAAACAGAGATTTTTTCAAGTCGGCCATTGTTTCAAATGGATAAATGTCAGGTAAACAATGCAAAGTCCAAAGGTGTAACTCTCTGAGTTCTTTTATCTGCATAGTCAATGGGAATAGAGCACACTGGCATGTGGCAGTATCAGACCATAAGATTTCAAAGTCTGAATGCAAGTGTACCTTGAGGTGCAACTGTGTCCTGTCCTCAGGCCCTCAGCTCAGGAATGACATTGAGATGTCCAAAGAAGGACAACAAGAATGATGAAGGGTCTGGAGCACATGTCCTGTGAGGAGCTGCTGAGGGAGTTTTGGGTTGTTTAGCCTGGAGAAAAGGAGGCTCAGGGGAGAGCTTATCACTCTTTACAACTACCTGAAAAGAGACTGTGGCCAGCTGGGGGTCAGCCTCTTCTTCCAGGCAGCTAGTGATAGATCAACAGGACACAGTCTGAAGGTGCACCAGGGAAGGTTTAGTTGGACATTAGGACATTAGGAAGTTCTTCACAGAGAGGATGATTGGCCATTGGAATGGGCTGCCCAGGGAGGTGGTGGAGTCACTATCCCTGGTGATGTTTAAAGAGTGTGGATGGATGGGTGGGTGGGTGGATGGATGGATGGATGGATGGATGGATGGATGGATGGATGGATGGATGGATGGAGGACTTAGTTCCATGGTCTAGTTGACATAGTGGTGTTCTGTCAAAAGTTGGACTTGATGATCTCAGAGGTCTATGCTACTTAAATTTAAAATTCTGATCTTTTTATCCAAGTCAAGCTGGAGTCATTACATCTCCCATTGCTTTAAGATATAAACTGTTGCTGTTTACCAGAACTTCAGGCACATCTCACCCTCTGTAGACATAGCATTGCAATTCCTGGAAAGCTTGCCAGACTTGTCTATTTAAGTAGGAGTCAAGCCTCAATACACAATCTTTTTGTCACTTCTCATAGGAAAGTTTCTGTAGTAAAGATGGAGCATACTCCAGCATGTTACTAGATCTGGCTGGTTGGAAGCCTCGAGTGGTAAATGGCTGGCATTCATTGGCATAAGTGAAAAGAAAACCTCCACAGTCCTCACTTTTGGAATGGGATTGGTTTTACATGTCATCAGAACTGTAAAAGATAGATATATAAAATGTAGCTAGTCTTCCTTTCCTTCTTTAGGGAAAATATTTCTTGTCCCAAAGCAGTTGGTCTGACCAGTCTTGATACATGATGGCTGGTATATTTAAACTGAAAGAGGGTACAGTAAGATTAGATGTTAAGAAGAAATTTTTTACTGTGAGGATGGTCAGACACTGGAACAAGTTTCCCAGAGTAGTTGTGGATGTTCCATTCCTGGAAATGTTCAAGGCTAAGCTGAACTTTGAGCAATCTGATCTGGTAGAAACTGTCCCTGCCTATGGCAGGGATGTTGGAACTGGGTGGTCTTTAATATCCCTCCAACCTAAACCATTTTGTTTTTCTATGATATAAAAAGATGACCTACAAGTCTGATCAGCCACATGTTGTCACCTCACCTGGGCCCACGCATTTCTGGGGCAGTGTTATATTTGCTATGCACTTCAGAGCAAATAAAAGAGAGTAATTCCAATTCACTCTACAAGCTGAATGGGGACAACAGTCCAATGATTGCAAAAGGGCTGCTGTGCCAATGCATCTCCTGATTGCTGAGATCTGGGTTAGAATGGAGATGCCTTTTGCCTATCTCCTAATGTATACTGGCAGAAAAGCTAGCAAGAATTCAATTCTATTTTAGGGCAATTTCTTTTGCATATATTTGTCTGTATTAAAAAGCAATATTTTATGCTTAAAGGACAGAATTTTTTCTCATTAACCCTGCAGAGGTCAGTGGGATGTACAGAAACTGGGCATTAATTTTATATCATTTGCATACAGCAGTTTCATCTGGCATTTCCAGGATGCAAAACACTGTCATATGGAAATGCATTCACCAAAAGGATTTTTCACAGTACAAAATGTATTAGGTAAACATATGCTTTATGATATATATGTTCCCATATTTTAATGCATATTTTGAAGAGATTTTTCTTTTTTACTCTGTTATTTTTGTTTTTAAAAATGGATTCATTGTCATTAGAAAAAATCAAAGAGGTAAAGAAAAGCACGTGGCAGCCCTTTTTGTTGCTACCACCTTGTTTTATTATTTGTATTCTCAGAAGCTGTCTATTGTACTTTTATTGATCAAGGAATAGAATCCTTTTAAAATCCAGGTGTTGACCACATGTTTATCAGACTTTCTATAAACAACAAAGAGTTTTTCTTTCCATATCTGCTTTCTATGTGAAAATCCAACTGAGCTTTGCAAATATGTTAATTCAGGTGTGCAAAATCTTCAAGCTCTTGATTTGATTCATGCATGCTAGCAAGGGTCAAACTGAGGGGAAATAGTAAAGCAACATTTCCTCTGAGGTGATTGTATTGCTCATGCCTTTGTATATCGCTACCAGCACAGAATGGTGGCAGGTTTTCACTGCTGAGGATTAAAACTAATTTAATGTTTCTAAACTAAACATGCCTAGGATGCAAAGTTCACACCCAAATCACAGATTTATCAAATTAGATGTTCAGATGCAGTGATTGGAATTTGCTTCAAATATAAAAAGCATTCATTTCTTCTCATATTTTTAAGCACTGATTTTTGAAGACACTGTGAGGTTGAAAAAGACCCATACTTTTTTAAAAACAGCCCTCTAATTTTATACCTCTTCTTATCTCACTCCTGCTTGCCTAGGCAAAGAATTACAGATTAAAAGAATGGATTTTAGATACCCAACAAGAGTTTTTTGCTCCTGGGAATCTCTGTTTCTGTAAAATATTATTTTATAGGTGTTCTTTATTTAATTTACAATGCTTGCATAAATATATATAATGTGTATATAAAAAGAGATTGCTGAAAAACTGTAAAAATATGGATTTTAAAAATATGGAATAAATGAACAAACATTATAGATCTTGAACTTCAGGATCCTGCATAGTTGTTTGTAATAACAAAAGTTCCTAAACAGGTGTTTGACAGTGAAAAGGAAGAAAAAATGAGTGAAAGAATGAAAGAAAGAGAGAAATAAAGAAATTTAAAAGACATCTGAAATGACTGTAAAACAAGGGGATTGTGAAACAAGAAAATTCTTGTTTCTTTGATATGTTGGCCAACTAACATCCTTACAAAAAGGCAGCATCTAGCTTTCTTCTTTTCTTTCTTTCTTGACTAAACTTTTTGGGTTTTGTGTGACATAGTAAAAAATCAATGTGCCCTGGCTGAAGGGCACATACTTACTCAATGGTTGAGATTAGTTTCTCTATATTATATTTGGTGCTTCATCATGTGTGAATGTGAGAGAAATTTATACAACTTTATCTAATTAGCAAAGCAGACCTTTCAAACACTGTTAAAATTTAATTAGGATTCTTGGTAATTTGGAGTAATGTTAGTTTATTTTTCTCTTACAATTAATTTATAAAAATATTTTCCTTAGCTCTTGGTGTTTATTTCTGCAAAGAGTTCACTAGGATTAAGGTTTCAAAGGTAATGCCTTCAGTTACTTAGATGTATGGTTTTGGTTTTTTTAAATAAGATCACTTTATGCTGACAGCTCAGATTAGGTATTTTAAAAAGTGATCATTTGTTTGGCAGCATGTCAATTTTAAGGTTTTGTTATATATTAGTTTTTCTCTGTCTTAATAAAGAAAAAATAATTATATTTAAAATTTAGACTGCAATTCACCATCATTCTTTTAAAAATAATACACTATGCAATAATAATATGTCTCAGCAATAATCATATGTATCATCATGAAGGATTGTTCTGATCTTAACATAAACAAACTGACATGTTTCTGAGAACTGGAAAAGTGGAGGGAGTAGTGGTCATAACATTTTGATGAGTTTAGATCTTTGTTGGTTTTGGGTAGGGTCATTTCACAGGGCATATTTTCACTTTCTGCAAACTTATCATTTGCTGATTAAAGGTAGTCAGTCTAAAAGGTAGCTTCAGAAATTACCTTTTTGGTATAGGCAGCGCAGAATAATTGAAGAGAAAATTGTTGCTACTCCTCATGATTTGGACTTAAACTCCAGGTTAATTGTGAACACAGAAGTCTTTGGACTAAAAGGTAGAATTAACATGTGTTTTGTGTGTGGTGTCATGTCATCTCTTACAAAAAAAGTAATATTTTCTCCAAATACGCAACAGGCACATGGCCTGTTGGATCAGGTTACGTCAGTTTATGTTGTGTTACACGATATGACATGCCCTGCAGTGACCTGAGGCAATGTCAGCTTGTGTTACCTTGGCAAAGAAATACTGTTCTTTATTAAGCTAGTGAAGAGAAGGCTAATCATCTCTAGCCATGAGGAATTTCTGTGCTCTCTGTAGGTAAAAGCACTTAATGACAAGCAGTATGTTCTTTTGATTTTCTTTCAGCTACTTCTAGGCAGTCTAAACCCCGTATGAATCATGTCTTACTATTATTTACTAATTGGCATGTACTTTTGAAATCTAATTTAATATGTTCCAGAGTACACACTGAAGAGAAATTCCTGTAGTGCTACAAAGACTTGTGGTACTTGGAGAGTGGATAGACAATAACACCTATTTGGTTATGGAAATGAGAGATTTTGCAAAAGGGATATTAAGTAATCTTCTTAGATGGAAATTCTTAGTGTTGGGAGCCTAACTATTTATACATTTTTATGCATAGACTGGTCATTATTACTCTTCTACAGTTCTTGTAAGATTCTTGCTTAAATAGTACATTATGAAAATGAGCTCTTGCTACTGCAAAGTATGATAAAACTGAGCCTATAGTGTGACCCTACCCATGACTCTATCAGGATAGGTACTCTCAATAAGTAAGTCTTGAGTTATTGCATTATGGGATATTATCAAAGGAACCCATTGTACTTGGTCATTCAGTGTAATGATCTTCTATATTATTTCCTATTGATACATTCGGCATGTCAATTCACTTTTAAAAGATTTGCACAAAGAAAGTGAACACTATTACACAGGTACAGCTATCTACTGATTTTGCAGTAAATTACTGGTGCATGGTACAGAATGTAACCTCTTGGTTATATTATGCAGTAAAAGGAATGGGTTAGAGAGGTTTTTATGCAAATTAGTAATGCTCTGTGTTGGAAGCCTAATTGTACTTTTTATTGTTGGACAAGTCAATATGCTTTAATACACATTTTATAAGCTTCTTGCTAAAATTGTATATGAAAGGGATTAGTTCCCATAGATGAAAAGCATAATCTGAACAATGAGGCAACGCAAGCAGAATGGTTGAAGTACTGATAAAGGATTTGTTAGCTTCAACATAGAATAAGTCTTATTAGGGTTATTAGTCATCACTATTTGACCCACTACAGTTCACCGTACCAGTCACATGTACTCAGTGACGGAACAAATATCAGCTACTGTATTCTGGCCAGATACAATAAATAGGAATGTGTGAACTACCTTCAGAAACAACAGAATTCATTTTTCTTTAGCTATTCTTGAATGGGGAAAGCAAAACCAAAATAACTTCAAAATGAGCTATTTTATAAAAACTATTAGGTAGCACATCTTGAAGGAGGTTGGAGGAGAAGTTCAAGGTTCAGGTTTGGCTTGCTGTCTCAGTTGATCTAAATCCTCCTACAGACTCAGCAGTGATCATTATCACAAATAATAAAATTCAGATGTTTAAGAACTAGAGTTCCATTCATCACAAGAAAATCTGAAGAAAATTATCTTCTAAATGGAGATTTCACATTAGAAAAAAAAATTCAGTTGTGTGTTTTCTTGGAAAATCCCTTTTTAACTTAAAAGCCATACACAGTTTTTCTTTTTCTTTTTCTTTTTCTTTTTCTTTTTCTTTTTCTTTTTCTTTTTCTTTTTCTTTTTCTTTTTCTTTTTCTTTTTCTTTTTCTTTTTCTTTTTCTTTTTCTTTTTCTTTTTCTTTTTCTTTTTCTTTTTCTTTTTCTTATCTTTTTCTTTTTCTTTGTCCATCACAGCAGTGGGGACAGAGGTAGGGAAGAAAAATGGAAGTACAAGGGTCAACTTTGAACTAAGGAATTGTTCTAATATTCCTTACCTTCAAATAAGTAATTGAAGAATTTTAGAATCACTGAATGATGACAGCATACAAAATAGAGACCAATGTAAAGCAGAACTGTAAATCTGATGAGGCATCCGTGGTTTTCACTTATGCTATTTTTCTTTCTCTTATGCTGGAGCATGGAATGCTATTGGAAGGGTGGACAGATTCTTAAACTTTATCTGCTCAATCAAATCAATGCCTAAAATATTGTATTTTTATATTAATATTTCTAGTTAATCAAGACTACGGATTATATATATATATGCTTCTTTCTCTGCAATACATTTATTAATTTCTACTCTTCCCTGTGTAACCTAAGAGAAAGTTTTAGCTGTCAATATCAAGAATACTGTTTGGAAGGGCTTTTCCTTTAAATTATGTTAACCAATCTCTCCCAGCACTGCAATGTGTTCACTGTGTGTGTCAGGAATATATTTCCCACATAACAGTAAGTGTATATGCTCCTTTCAGATCAAAAGAACACCTGTCCTACTTCTAGGGATGCAGTTACTCAGCATTTACAGGTTCATAAGTAATATATCTGCACATTTGGTCTTTGTCTCCTGGAAAGAGTCCTATCTACGAGCCACTAGTAAAAAGGAATATTTGCCATCAAATTGCTTATTAGTTTCCCTTGTTTAAAGAGGTGTCTAGATAGACAGGCATCCTTCTATCTTGTGCCCTCTTTCTTATTTTCTCATGCTAGCCTTTCCTTTTCAAAATATTATATGTATATGCTTATTTACTTACTTATACTTTCTAGTTCGTTTTAGCTCTTGTTCTAGATTTCCAAAGAAAATGTAATTTTCAAAGAATCACAGAGTCAACTGAGTGGGAAGGGACCCACAAGGACCATCAAGTTCAGTTCCTGGCCTGCACAGCACCATCCCCAAGAGTCACACATGTGCCTGAGAGCATTATCCAAATGCTTCTCTGACTCTGTCAGGCTGGGGCTGTGGCTAATTCCCTGGGGAGCCTGTTCCAATGCCCAAACACCTTCTGGGTGAAGAATCCTTTTCAAATATCAGCCTAAACCTCCTCTGACTCAGCTTCAGGCCTTTCCCTCGGGTCCCGTCACTGGGCACCAGAGAGAAGAGATCAGTGCCTGCCCCTCCTCTATTTGTGCTTTTTTATTTTCTCATGCTAGTCTTTCCTCTCTTTTTAAAATTTATTTATTACTTTATTTATTTATTATTTGTACTTTTTGTCTTTTGTTAGCTCCTGTTTATATTTCCAAAGAAAACCTACTTTTCTCTAACAGACTCACGCTCATACAGTCCTAGTTCTACTTAAAATGAAAGGCATGTGATGGTTATTTGTGATAATGAAATTTAGAGTTCAAGACTCATGTGTTCAGAGAGTGATTGTACTATGTTGGGCAATATGACATTTTGGCAAAGCAGTGGATAAGGTGATATCAAACTCTCTGAGAAATTGAAGGTATTCTCCACTCTTTTTAAAAATATAGATATAGAAGTTAGAAAAGCAGATATTTATGGGAATGAGATAGAAGAAAACAAAGGCAAAGATCAGTGAAGCTTTCTTAAGCTTTGTGCCTCCTCCTCATAGTGCCAACAATCATTCGTTTCATCTTACTTTAGCAGTTAAAAAGGGAGACATCCAGGTTAAAGAAATAAACCAGGCTTCTCTAGAGGCAATTGGAAGAGTTAGGCTCTTCCAGAGTGAATTTACTAATTATTGAAGCTGGAATAATTGTTTCAGTATTTTAAAGCATACTAAATATTATGGATCTTGAAATAGTGTCCAAAGGTGCCACAGCAGTATTTAACTTGGCTCAGTTTTTAGTGTTAACTATTATGTTTGCTTATCTGTAGCTTTTTTATATCTACATCATACAAGTAACAATAATTTTATTTACTACTGCTGTGACTAAGGTGAGTAACAAAGCTTTTGCTCTTATTTCTTTTGTAAACAAATATTGTTTTCTATAGTTTTGTTTTGTTTTCTCCGTCTTTTAGTTGAAAGTTGCATTTTCAAAAAGAGCTTTTATCTGAAACTAGTTTATTTTTCTGATTATAGAAAGAAAAGCCTTATAGAACAAACTGTCTATGTTGGTCTTGAGATAATTCATGTTTTGAATGTGCAGAACTTTAGACAGATTTGTGAGGAAGAAGCCCCCCCATTACAGAGCACACTATTTACCACATGACAGAGAAACAGCTAGGCACCTGGCAGGTTCCTCCACTGCTGTGATGTCTGTATCTATCACGGTCTCCAGAGATGGTGATATGAGGTCTTCCTTTGGTTCTTCTCCCTTACACAGTTTAAAAAAACCTGCTTTGATGGCTTTGCCTTTAGTGAAAGGTCAGTGATTGTGCCCTTGTTTGACATAATTGATGGTGTAGTTAATTAGAATTATACTGTACTTAGAATAGCCTGTGCTTCTAAGATCTGTAGTGGAAGAGCTACCTCCTGCAGAGTTTCTGAGATCTAAAGAATGGCAGCTTCCTCAAGCACTGTTTACAAGCTCCTTTAGCATGATTGTAGCATCTACAATCTATAGCAGAAAGACTCCCTCCTGTGGATCTTATAAAATCCACAGAAGAAGTGCTGTGGATTTCCTGAATCCTCATTTGCCTGAAATAATTTAATATGGTTGCAGAAATCCTTAGGTGTGATGCCATTAAATTAAATTCCATCACATATGTTCTAGATCTGCAAACACAGGTCCATGTTATCATTGTGTTCCTTCACTTTTAAGATGGTAAAACTTTTATGACATAGGTAGTAACACCAAAAACCTCAAAATTTGATCATCTGATTAATGCACATACCAAGTGATATCTTTAAATACCCCTGAATAGTCTAAGCAGAAGAAACAGGATGCTTCCTGAAACTATATTTTTCAGCAACCACTGCTGGAAGAAGCCTGGTATTAACTCTAAAAAGATCTGGCTAGCGCCCTTTACATTAAAAAAAGGCATTGATATGATTACAGAAACATCAAATTCATATACAGAATGTATCAGTTCCAATAGATTCACCCCTCTCCCCCAACCATTTTGCTAGAATAGTTTGCAAACCCAAATTTTACTGTATAAAATATTTCACAAATGCCTAAACTATTCCCAAGCCCCCTGAACCAAAATGGTTTTGGAATTCAGAGATTTGGATTCAGAGAATATGTCTAAGCTAAAATTAGAGGAGGTGACTTATCAATTAATTATTTTTTTCTAATGTATAATGGAAGATAAAAAATCACCCAAAGAGCCATTTTATAACATAGCATTTTTTGTTTATGTCTTCTATGAAAAGAATACAGATTTTAGATTATATTGGTATTAACTGTGGCTGACAGGACAATAACTGAGATCCTTTCCTTTAAGGATAACAGACTTTAAAATAAAATTACTGTATCTTCTGGTATGGATAAAATTCTTACTATCTATTGTAGCTTCAATGCCATTTTAACTTCAGAATAACAGACATCTGCATGCATAAAGTGTATTAATTTAAGAATGAAAAAAAATACAGTAGAAAGCAGAGTCTACTTTCAGTCCTTTGCTTTTGAGCAGGCTGCTTACTTAACCCAGTACAAGAAGCTAGTGTGAGTTTCATTGCCTTGATTTAAAAAAAAAAAAGAACCAACAGTTAATCAAAGAATAATGGATAGGATGTCTTCATCTGACAACATCTGTTGATCTGAAACAGGAGAATAGCCAGTGTGACAGTGAAGGTGTTCTCTACTTTTTTTCCCAAGCTGAAAAAATGGGCATAGAGCTGTACAACCCATAGCAATGTGCATGTCTTTATAAGATGTTGTTCACCAGAGACCTGTCAACAGACTGAGCCATATTGGTTCTGGCAGTCTTTCTATTGGGACAATATTTGCCTTGAAGTACTATCTTTTCTCTTTTTCAATGTCAGCCTGAAGGCTCTTAGACAGCATATGTTCATTTCATGTCTTAGAGATATTGCTTCTGGTATTGCAAATGCATTACCACATTGAGCTTTTTTTTTGTAAAACAGATGGTACATATTAAGGTCTCTGTTTCTTAGACAATTTCTGCAACAATTGCACCGCATTCTTCACGTTGACAAAAACATCAGCAACATGCAGTGAGGCACTAGATTATGTCAGAATGGTAAATGAAAGCCCATAACAGGAAGAGTTACAAAGGTGAATCAGTCCCCTCAGAGAAATGGGGAAGGGTGTTACATTTGGTAGGCATTCAGTTAAAAATTAGTGCCTTGATCCTGTAAAGTGATTTGTTTGGGTGTAACTTAGCTTGCAAGGAGTGTTGCTGGTAGTGTAGGAACCACATTTGGAATAGATATTATTTCTTGCAAGCCTGGGTCCTGAGACATGGTGAAGAGCACAAAGATTTGAGAATGAGGTGAGCACAAGGGACAAGCTGTAAAGCAGTCACTGAAGGATTGCGAGAACAACAGTGAAGGAGAGGTTCATGGGCCAGCAGGCTGTAACACAGAACTGGGCCAAATTAGAAGACCATCTAAGACAGGCTGTCAAAAATCTCTGTGCACAGGGAGCAGGCAATGAACAAGAAGGAAATCAGTCACAATCTCCTGGAGAGAGTGTAGATGGTACTCTGTGGTAATGTGAAGGTGCCTATAGGCAACACTAGGGAGATTGGTCCAACTACAATTGCTGTGGAAAAGAAAGGGAGTGGTAAATTGGCATCAGTAGCCTACTTTGTGGTATTGTGTCTTTGCTGCTGCAGCATCAGCCTTTTTAAAAGGGCACAATCTTAGTGACTTTAAAGTAAGCTGGACTTCTTTGTCCTCATTTCAAGTATCAGATCAAATAAAGAAGAGTGGAAAGTGGGACTTGGGTAAAAATAACATTTGAGGCCAGAAGTGAGTTAGTTGGCACAACTGGATGTCAAGACACACTCAGAAAAGTCTGAATTTGCCCTATTATCACTGTTTCTTCTGCTAGAAGGACTGCTGAAAATACAGGACTGCTTTGCCAAGTTCCTACCCCATAAAGAACAGGAATATTGGTTCTTCACATAAACAGATCATGTTTATTTGAAATCTATATGACTTTCTTCTGAGTGTGAGATTTGAAGAACCTGACATCAAACAAAAGAGATGTAGAGCAACATTTGAGCAATAGATTCCAGTGAGACATTGGTGTAGTGGGTGCACAGTGCAAGGGCTGTGTTAACATGTACATACTTTGAGGAAATAACCAAAGTTTCAGAAGTAATTGGCCCTCCCCATTCAATTTGAAAATGCAGCTTATTTTAAGAACTCATGACAAAGTGATGTCAAGACAGCAGAACCTTACAAACCACAGTGCTGTTTTGCACATTACTTTTTACAGGAGTAAAGGCCAGCTTGAGATATCACAGATGGAGAGCACCATTTTCTGAGATACAGAGGTGTTCTGAGGCTGCGTTTGCTGACTATCAGTAATGTCTATAAACAATTCAGAAGGTCAGGACGTAAGAAAGTAAGTTTTACATTTACCTCTATAAAGTGATAGCATTAATTGTGGCTTGTAAAAAATTGTAGAATTTCCAGTGTTACTTTGAACTGTCCAATTAAGTGTGTCTCAGGAATTTACTATTTTCTTTGTTTCAGCAACACCTACTCTCTTCCTTGTTCCTCATCCAGTCATCCAGTCTTGGGATCTTTCTGTGTTGCACTTCTACTAGTCAAAGACAAATGGGACTTCAGGTTTCAAACTTGGTGCTTTCTCATTGTAAAATTTTTACCATTACATATAAAGCATTAAAGTCATCAATTTTAATGAAAACACTCCAAATAAAAAGTGTAGCTAAGTCCTAAAAAGAAGATGGATGAACTCAAATGACTGCATATTGTATTAAAGGAATAAATAAATAAATAAATAAAAGAGTTCAAGGCATAGTTAAAAAAAACAAAACCCTATACTTCTAAGAGACTAGAATGATATGATTATATAATATGACAATTAATAATAATAATAATAATAATAATAATAATAATAATAATAATAATAATAATAATAATAATGTTTTGTTGTTGTTGCTGGTGTTGGTATTGTTATTATTGTTATTATTATATTATATATAATTATAAAATATTACCATAGTCTGCTTTTTGCAGAAATAAGAACTTGTGCCCTAGGTTTTGGTGAGAACAGCTGAGTCCAGTGAAGGAAGGAGTAAGATGGATGATACTTTGCCTCTTCTTCCCCTTGGGGATCCTTTCTACCTAAATAGGTAAGGTCAAACTTGTGACCTTTGTCATATATTATCAGACTGAATGACTTACTCAATTCAGTGTTAAAGGCATTTAGAAACTATTAATTATTATGGTGGTCCAGATTGAAATAGCTTAAAATTGCCTGACTTTAAAAGGTATTCTGCACCACCAAGTACTATTGAAAATTTTAGGTGTTTTTTTTTCCTTGAAAATTAATTAAAAGTCCTATCCACAGACTTAAAACACATCTTCAAATTCTTCTGAGTGTGATATGAATAAAGATCACCAATGTAGATTCCTGAATCTAGATAGTGCCTGAAACAGAAGCTCTGATGCTTCCCAGTAATTACACAGAAATCTAGGTATCATCTTTAAGCTCCAGAGAGAACTTCTAAAAGACAGCATGTCTTCTTGCAAAGTGGCATGAACTCAACAAACTGCTGAACAAATGAAAATATTTTAATTGCTAAAAATATTGTTATTCACACCAAAGTATAAATTGCTGGGTACAGAGAACAAAATCCAGATACACATTTGCCTTATTGGGTAGTAGGTTTTGACATTTAATACAGGGTTTGCAAGGATTTTCAGTTTACTAGGACAGATGAATTTCCCTGAACTTATTGTGCTCCAAATTAATGATGGCACCTTGTTTTCCTACTTCGTATGCCCATTAGGGAAATGCATAATTCATTCTAAAGATGTGCACAAAGTGAGGTTTTTTGTGTTTGTGATCAGCTTTTACAAACAAGACAGAAATGACCACTTTATGTAAACAGCTAGTGAAGCAGAATGTATATTTAGTTCTTCCCACTTAATTCCAGCCTTGTTTATTCACTCTGTTATTCAACAGTTCTACAGATCACGAGAAAAACTATACAGCAGATTTAATACTCAGTAAGAGGGGCAATGTTCATATTTTTTAGCTGAAAAATAATAATTATTTTTTATTATGATATTCTGACTTTAAAATATGTGCAGATCAATAAGAGAAAAAACATCTCTGATGTTGATGGAAATCTCACAAACAGAATTTTAAGATCTATTTTCCATGGTTAAATTAACAAGCAAGCCATTCTGGCAAATTTCCAGTTTTCACAAATTAAAGATATTTTACTGATAAATCCTTTGTCTTTTAGCAATTCACTGTATTCACTGTGTTAATATTTTCTGATAATATTGTACAAATTTATTTTTCTTTCATTGTGCTTTGGCTAAACATGGGCATGAAGTGAATTCTTGTGAAAAGAAAACAAAGGTCATGTTTTTTGAAACCAAAAGAAATTCCTCACATTTCACTTGGCCCTATGAGCAGAAGGTGTGAAGGAAGGGGCTGAAATGCTAGGGACATCAAATACTTTAAAAACCAGCACTTGAGTGCTTAAAAAATAGACTGTCAGCTGAAATGTTTCAATGTGAGAGAGAGAGAAGGAGAGGCTCAAAGGTGTTTAAAAGGGCTGCTGGAGAGGCTTGTATCAGGAGCAGTAATAGTGAGAAATTCATCTGTGCTGCTGATGGGGAGGGCAGTATCAGAGACTATTGAGGCGCTGAATGTGCTGGCACTGGAGCTGCAAGTGGTGACACTGGAGGCTCTGGGAGGGGTGGAGGTGACAGCTTTGTTAGCAGCCTTGTGTCTGATGAAGAGAATCTTTCTCTCAGAGTGCACCCTTCACCTTCCCGTTGAAAATAGCATTGGGTAAGTTATTTATGGGGATTTGGGGGATTTTATTTGTCCTTTGCCACATGGTTGGCTGCTGACACTAGATTTGGCACTTTTCTTTCTGAACTGGATCATTGCAAAGCCAGTGAGATGGTCTGGATTTCAATGATGCCTTTGCAACTTTCACAGGCTATATCCCCTTTCTTTCATTTGTGATTGAACTTCATGAGAAGATATGCAAGAATACCTACATTAGATACACCTATAGTAAAGAAAGAGAAGGAAAATATGAGTTTACAAGCAGATATTGGACATTATGGACTGCTTCAGTATTAATTCAAAAATGGCAGTGCTCAGATACACTTGAAGTGTACTTCAAAAAATCCTTCCCTTCCCTTCCCTTCCCTTCCCTTCCCTTCCCTTCCCTTCCCTTCCCTTCCCTTCCCTTCCCTTCCCTTCCCTTCCCTTCCCTTCCCTTCCCTTCCCTTCCCTTCCCTTCCCTTCCCTTCCCTTCCCTTCCCTTCCCTTCCCTTCCCTTCCCTTCCCTTCCCTTCCCTTCCCTTCCCTTCCCTTCCCTTCCCTTCCCTTCCCTTCCCTTCCCCTACAGAAAAGCAAATGAAAAAATTCTGGTTTCTAGAGTTTTGGGATTTGGGGGTATTTTTATGTTGGATTAATATTACTAGTAGTAGTAGTAGTAATTATTTTAGTGCAAAATTATAACACTCTTCTCACATGTATCAATAAACATGTAAACCTAACAGAACTTTTGCTGTGGTGACAGAAGTTTGTTCCAATTTCTGATACACAGCAATTCACTTCAGTACTTTTGCTCCACTTTCCTGCTGTTGTAATAGCAGGGAATGTTGAGGAAGATTTTTTCAGTCACTAACAGGTGATTTTTTTTCCTATATCACAAAATTTCTTTGAAAAATTAGTCAAAGTACCATGTCCTTAGGACATTTTCCAGAACATTATAGAAGCTAAATCACAGACCTATTGTTCTAGGGATAAATATTTTCAATGTGTTTGCAACAGTGTCAAAGTAAAATATTATGGCATTTGTTAACAAATTGTATTTAACTGGGCAATTTTTCTATAGCTTGAAATGTGTTTTTCAAAAAATAACTAAAGCAAAACTAGGTAGCAAACCTATAAATGTTCTTTAGACAGGCCTTCCTCACATTGTTGCCTTTCATCATGTAAATAAATAAAATTACTAATATACTTTGTTTTTTTTAAACACAGATGTGAGGCCTTCCCCCTGTGGTTCTCTTTCAGACAGGCTCTGTATTTGTATTCCAACACACACACGTGTGACACTGGAGTTTGGAGAGCTGCAGTGAATGGCACCATTGCAGAGGCTTGTTGGCAAACAAAGGTCTGGAGATATTTATAGTTAGTAGCATTCCAGCCTTCAAATAAATAGTTGACTAGTCTTTTCAACTCCTGGCTAAATAGCAACTGTTAAGATAATTTCCAATGGGGCGCAGGTATTCATAGCAGACACACATCTTGGTCTTATTTCAGTTCTCTGCAGAGTCCAAAGAGCTGTTTCTAATTCTTGTCTGAATTTATGGCCTTCTGCTTGGACTTCAGATTGGCTCAGGACTCAAAGCCAACTGAACACAGAATTGTTAAGGCATCTTATTTTCACTAAAACTTTTTTTTTTTTTCATTGCTATCACAGTCACTGAGAATTTCAACTTCTGGATTTTCTGAGCTCTTTTTAACAGAGTTTCTCTAGCCTGCTCCCAAAAAGCATATGGATACACAGTATATTTAGACTATTCATAGTTTTTATTCTGCATATATTCTTTTTTCTCTTTTTTACCCCCCTCATTGTTCAATGCTGTATTTTATAAAATACAGGCTGCAATTTTTTTTGTTTTTCAACCAAAATGAAGGATGTTTGAGAACATGGTGTTCCCTGACAGGTAAGAAGTTCAACAGTGTGCAGAGCATGTTTATCAAAATTTACAAGATGACCCAAGATTTCTGTAGTGCATAGCAGTTTTCTAAGCTGCCTTTACAAAACCAAACCAGGGAAAAAAAGGAGAAGGGACATTTCTCATTATAGCTACTTTTGGTAGGATGGATATTGGAGGGAGATTTGGTTATATCTATTTTTTGATACTACAGGGTAAGTGCCTAAAAGAGGACAAGAAAATAAAAAATTGCTTTCTGTAGCCTTTATGATTTCTGTTTGCAAAGAGGTTTAGCTCTTGCAGCCCTCCTGTTCACCTCTTGACAGGTGGTGCTCATGAAGTACCTTACTGCCTTCTATGGCAAAACTACTGACACAGCAAGCATTGTGCTGTGCCTTCTGGCTGCCTAAACTCACCCACAGCTGTCCCCTCTCTGCTCACCTCACTTCTTGTGCTGGATGGAATGGAAATTGGGGGAAGTGAAAAATAAAATTAACAAATAAACAAAAAAAGACAAGATAGAAAAAAATATTGTAGCTCAGAAAAAAATAAAGACAGGGAAAAGATAGTTTATGGCTTTGCTGTTTTTGAATTTATTGCCTTCTGGGGATCATAAGGGTGATCACAGGTAAGAAAAAATGGAGAGGACATGGTCACTGGACCAGAAAGTTCACTGACAAAAAGGAAAGATAAGATTCAATTATGTGTCTTTGAGTATGTTTTCTGCTTTATTATAATTGTAGCATTTGGGTCTGCACTTTTTTCATTCTTTGCTGACTGACTTTTTAATCACATTCACAATGAATTTAGAGGAAATAACCAGCACCCAAGGCATTTGGGCAATTAGCAGTGAATAACAGTATATCCCACTTTGTGCAAGCTTCCCATATGACTTCAGACTCTTCCTAACAATTTTGCCTGCCCAGTTCTGCTGCACCCGTGCTTAATTGTTGCTGTTCAGCTGGTCCTTCAGACTGCAGGACCCAATATGTTGCGGTGTCCTTTTTCACTCAGAAAACCTCATTACAGTGAATAGCAATTTCATACAGCCAATTCAAAACGTTTCTAAGCAAACTGCCTAAAAATCCTCATGTAAACATTGTATAAGTTATTCATGAATAGATCCCCGAAGTCCGTATCCTCCCATTGCATGTAAAAAAAAAAAAAAAAAAGGCACAGTTGTGGGGGAGCACAGATGGGGAGGCTCATCTCAGAAGATCTGGAGATTTTAAGCCATTTCCAAGCTGTGGCACAGGCCCTTTGGCAGAAAGGTCGGCAGCCCACTGTGATGGCTGGGGGTGTTGCCAGCAGCTCTCGCAGAAGAGGCCTCAGAAACAACAGGACTCCTGTCTGCACATCTTTGCCCATATATATCTGAAGTATCAACTGAGCAAAATTTATCACAGCTGGTTTACAGAGTGTTTCCAGATTCTCCCCGCAGTCGTAGAGTTTCTGATATATTTCAAAAAGTGTAACTCCTTAGGAGAAGTATAATACCCTGGATCAGGTCTCTCAGCAGCTTCTGAGCATGTATATTTTGACCCACTTGTATTCAGAA